>NC_084572.2:9412500-9465000 GCF_033978685.3 Nerophis lumbriciformis | reverse complement strand
ACACTTTGAACCAAAACCAAACAAGAATGACAAACACATTTCGGGAGAACAGCTGCACCTTAACACAACATAAACACAACAGAACAAACACCCAGAATCCCATGCAGCCCTAACTCTTCCGGGCTACATTATACACCCCTGCTACCACCAAACCCCGCCCCTACCGTTGAGGTGGGCGGGGTTTGGTAGCGGGGGTGTATAATGTATCCCGGAAGAGTTAGGGCTGCATGGGATTCTGGGTATTTGTCCTGTTGTGTTTATGTTGTGTAACGGTGCAGATGTTCTCCCGAAATGTGTTTGTCATTCTTGTTTGGTGTGGGTTCACAGTGTGGCGCATTATTAGTAAGAGTGTTAAAGTTTTTTTTATACCGCCACCGTCAGTGTAACCTGTGTGGTTGTTGAGTAAGTAGGCCTTGCTGTCACCTATGTGAGCAAGCGGAAGCCCCATACAACATGTGGCTGATCAGGCACGCTGGTTGTAGTGGGCGCTATATGCTGTACCCATCACGGCACGCATGACGCTGACAAGCGCTATTCATATAAAACTCGCGTGCCGCACCAGCTTAAAAATTCCATATAAAGGTGTGGGCAGCGTGTCTGAGACCCCTGATTTATACATAGCACAAAGCAAAAAAAAACTTTGTATGAAGTGTTATTTCATTTAAAATTTCAAAAGTTTTTGCGGCTCCCATTGTTTTCTATAATTTGTGAAACTGGTCAAAATGGCTCTTTGACTGGTAAAGGTTGCCGACCCCTGCACTAGATGGACCCGCGTACTGATACCACAGTTTTGAGAATCACTGATGTATAAAATATATGGATTAGTGCTCACACTGGAGCTCTCAAAAATGTCCGTGAGTCAGTTACTAATGTGGGAGTTGTAAGTTTGATCATTTTGTTTTTCTTCAGTGAATATCCTAACTGAGCATGATGTTAGCCAGCCCCCCCCCCCCCCCCTCCATATGCCGTTGTGTCCTTTGGCAAGACACGTCCTCAACTTTCAGACTTCCAGTGCCACCCACACTCTTGTATGAATGTGAATAAATATTTGGTGGTGGTCGGAAAGGCCGTTGGCGTAAATTGGGCAGCCATGTTTATGTCACTTTACCAAGGGCAGCTGTGGCTACACATGTAGCTTACCACCAATGTGTTCATGTGGATCGAATGCCTAATGACTTCTCTTTTGTTCTAATGAGTGTGTGTGTGCCTTGAGTCAGTACAAAAAAGCGCTATATAAGTCCAATTGGTTGTTATTACTATTATAGTTGCACTAGTGTTGCTAATGTTTGTGTCCCATTCTTTAATGGTACATTGTTGGATGTTACAGGTGTCAAACTCAATATGTTGGAAAATATTCTTAAATTAGGTAAATGCTAGTGCCATTATCTTGACATTATGATATATTTTTCATGCTTGAAGTAAGAAATAATAACTTTTAAAAAAGTAGTTTTATACTTGTGAGTGTTAATCTTAAGGCTTTTTTTTTTATTTCTCTTTGCTCTTTGGGCTTATTGGACCCTAATTAGAATAAAAACTAAGAATCATCTTTTGATATGATGTACTTAGTCCATAAGTAACAAACGTGTACTTCATGTTTAGTGACATGCTAATTCTTATTTTTACACTTTTTTTTTCCAAATTCCATTGTATGTTATACTCTTCTGACACCACCAGATGGCAGTATAAGTGTCCACATAAGTGGCCATAAGACCCCAATTCAGTAGTGTACACAATTTTGGAAATAAGAGCTAAAAGGTGCTGTCCACGCATGTGGCCACTAAGCCTTCAGAGTTAATGACACAGCTTTGCAACAATTGATATTCTAGTTTCAAGCATATTTTACTCAATATAGGTCATAACATCTCAGCAACAAGCTGTAATATCTTACTGAGATCATTTAGGACCAAAACCCTTAAAACAAGTAAAAGGCTCTAACATAAAATCTGCTCAGTGAGAAGTATTATCTTATCAGACAGAAAATAAGCAAATATCACCCTTATTTGAGATATTTCATCTTACTTAGATTTCACTTTTTGCAGTGTAGTGAAGCATGTTTAGCTATTCCTCGTCCTGCAGTGATAATGATACATGTAAGAGCTGCCTTTTTTCTTTTTTCTTTTTACCATAAAAACAGCAGTACGGTTTTTCCATTTACAGTAATATACACTACATTTTGAGGTGAAATTATCGCAATTTACCATATTTTTTTTTACATATTAGTTTATTAAAAATCTACTAATAAAACGCATTTAAAAAATGGTGTAATAGTAGTATTCACTGTTAGAAGCGGCCCTCTGGGGCCAAGCATATCTGCGATGTGGCCCTCAGTGACACCTCTGTTGTATGTGATATATGGCATCTATTACATTCCTGAATCCAAGCCAAGTCACTTCCAATTTGCTATGTGACACTTATTTAACCCATGTGTGGTGTTCGGGTCTGTGGGACCCGTTTTCGATTTTTATTAAAAGAAAAATGATACAATTTAATTAATTTTTCAAACTGAGACTCACTGTCTTTGGCTCATTTTCTGTGAAGAACATATATCAGAATACATATTTAATGACCACACACCATACACCCCCCCTACACATTTATATTACACATAAGATGTCCGGGTCCACTGGACCTAGGGCTAATAGAAGTGTGGAAATGTATGTTCTGTGTACCACACACACACACACACACACACACACACACACACACACACACACACACACACACTCTTGTGTTTGTTACCTTCTTGAGACCTGAGAAAAATGCCTACCTCTTTAGGACCACCCTTTCTAGATATATAAAGATGTGTACTTACAACATTAATAATATTTACATACTATGCAAATATAAAAAAGGTGAGCTTATATTAAATTTTTCTGTTGTTGAATTTGTTGTTTTTTAAATGTTTTTACTTCAAGTTACTACAGTATCTCTCTACATACATATTTATTTAACTTTTTTTTATTAATTTTGGACAAAGGGGGCGCATTTCAATTTCTTACACACACTTGTTATTACATATGTTGACCAGAGGGGGGAGCACTTTTAAAAGCGACACAGTCAATTTGAAAGGGACCACCTTAACTTTGATAGATGTCACCAGCAGGGGTGCAAATGAGACATTCTCTATTAGATGCAATGGTTTTCTGTATTCGGTCCTAACTTGTTCACCGGTCCTATATGGAAGGCACTTTTCCTTGTTGATGTCTCAAGAAGGGTAGAAATACAAGAACACACACACACACACACACACGTCTTGCCTACTTTGTGTGGACCCACGTTTGGTCAGTAGGTTGTGAGGGCCCCCCTTTCCACTATAGCTAGAATGATGAAAAAAATATGCCTAACCCTAGATGGGAGTAGAGAGTTGCAACCTCACTTCAGAATGCAAAACACACAAAGTAAAAAAAAAAAAATTCACTTTTGTAGTTGTGAGGACCGACCGCTGTTGCTAGGTAGATTTGACCATACACACGCATAGTAGTAAGTTATGCGAGTTGGCCATTTTTAAAGGGGAACATTATCACCAGACCTATGTAAGCGTCAATATATACCTTGATGTTGCAGAAAAAAGACCATATATTTTTTTAACCGATTTCCGAACTCTAAATGGGTGAATTTTGGCGAATTAAACGCCTTTCTATTGTTCGCTCATCGGGAAGCAATCCGCCATTTTCTCAAACACCGAGTCAAATCAGCTCTGTTATTTTCCGTTTTTTCGACTGTTTTCCGTACCTTGGAGACATCATGCCTCGTCGGTGTGTTGTCGGAGGGTGTAACAACACGAACAGGGACACGAATTCAAGTTGCACCAGTGGCCCAAAGATGCCAAAGTGGCAAGAAATTGGACGTTTGTTCCGCACACTTTACCGACGAAAGCTATGCTACGACAGAGATGGCAAGAATGTGATGCGACACTCAAAGCAGATGCATTTCCAACGATAAAGTCAAAGAAATCTGCCGCCAGACCCCCAGGAAAAGAGAGCGGATGAGGGTATGTCTACAGAATATACTACATTGGGCTGAATTGATGAAAATTGGGCTGTCTGCACTCTCAAAGTGCATGTTGTTGCCAAATGTATTTCATATGCTGTAAACCTAGTTCATAGTTGTTAGTTTCCTTTAATGCCAAACAAACACATACCAATCGTTGGTTAGAAGGCGATCGCCAAATTCGTCCTCGCTTTCTCCCGTGTTGCTGGCTGTCGTGTCGGTTTCGCTTGCATACGGTTCAAACCGATATGGCTCAATAGCTTCAGTTTCTTCTTCAATTTCGTTTTCGCTACCTGCCTCCACACTACAACCATCCGTTTCAATACATGCGTAACCTGTTGAATCGCTCAAGCCGCTGAAATCCGAGTCTGAATCCGAGCTAATGTCGCTATAGCTTGCTGTTCTATCCGCCATGTTTGTTTGTATCGGCATCACTATGTGACGTCACAGGAAAATGGACGGGTGTATATAACGATGGTTAAAATCAGGCACTTTGAAGCTTTTTTTTTAGGGATATTGCGTGATGGGTAAAATTTTGAAAAAACTTCGAAAAATAAAATAAGCCACTGGGAACTGATTTTTAATGGTTTTAACCCTTCTGAAATTGTGATAATGTTCCCCTTTAAGACAGCAAACACACACACACACAGCAGGCCTAGACAGGAGGAGGACAGAGTGTAGGTACACAGAACATCAGAGGGTCAAATGAGAGCAATGTTGCAACCTTGTGTGGGAAGCGCAGGTGCAGAAACACAAAAGAAGAATCCCTGTGGAATGCAGAAACTGGCAGAGAAATTTCCGTGCAACGTTCATATTGTTGTTACTCAGCCAGCGTTTGTGGGTCTGAGAGACCCATTGCATTTTGTGGCTTTCAATGCCTCACAATCAAACACTTTTATGTTAAAATACTGAACAGATGTTTATTGGGATAAGGTAGACATATGTTCAGTATTTTAACATAAAGGTCCATCAGACCCACAAACGCTGGCTGACTAACAACAATGTGAACATTACACAAGGGTTAAACATGTTGGAAAACAGGATATTTAAAGGGGAACATTATCACAATTTCAGAATGGTTAAAACCATTAAAAATCAGTTCCCAGTGGCTTATTATATTTTTCGAAGTTTTTTTCAAACATTTACCCATCACGCAATATCCCAAAAAACAGCTTCAAAGTGCCTGATTTTAACCATCGTTATATACACCCGTCCATTTTCCTGTGACGTCACATAGTGAATACAAACAAACATGGCGGAAAGAACAGCAAGCTATAGCGACATTAGCTCGAATTCAGACTCGGATTTCAGCGGCTTAAGCGATTCAACAGATTACGCATGTATTGAAACGGATGGTTGTAGTGTGGAGGCAGGTAGCGAAAACGAAATTGAAGAAGAAACTGAGCTATTGAGCCATATCGGTTTGAACCGTATGCAAGCGAAACCGACGAAAACGACACGACAGCCAGCGACACGGGAGAAAGCGAGGACGAATTTGGCGATCGCCTTCTAACCAACGATTGGTATGTGTTTGTTTGGTATTAAAGGAAACTAACAACTATGAACTAGGTTTACAGCATATGAAATACATTTGGCAACAACATGCACTTTGAGAGTGCAGACAGCCCAATTTTCATCAATTAATATATTCTGTAGACATACCCTCATCCGCGCTCTTTTCCTGAAAGCTGATCTGTCCAGTTTTAGAGTTGATGTCAGCAGGCCAGGGAAGCTAGGGTCGATATTCTTTTCTTGATCATCTTCGGTGGCATAAGGGACGGTGTGAGCCAAGACATCCAGGGGGTTTAGCTCACTCGTCTGCGGGAACAAACTGCCGCCATTGCTTGCCGTGCTACCGAGGTCCTTTGTCCCTGAATTGCCCACACACTGCGGCAGATTCAATGGGGGTCTGGCGGCAGATTTCTTTGACTTTATGGTTGGAAATGCATCTGCTTTGAGTGTCGCAGGATATCCACACATTCTTGCCATCTCTGTCGTAGCATAGCTTTCGTCGGTAAAGTGTGCGGAACAAATGTCCAATTTCTTGCCACTTTTGAATCTTTGGGCCACTGGTGCAACTTGAATCCGTCCCTGTTCGTGTTGTTACACCCTCCGACAACACACCGACGAGGCATGATGTCTCCAAGGTACGGAAAACAGTCGAAAAAACGGAAAATAACAGCTGATTTGACTCGGTGTTTGAGAAAATGGCGGATTGCTTCCCGATGCGTCATCGCTCCGAGAGCGAATATTAGAAAGGCGTTTAATTCGCCAAAATTCACCCATTTAGAGTTCGGAAATCGGTTAAAAAAAGATATGGTCTTTTTTCTGCAACATCAAGGTATATATTGACGCTTACATAGGTCTGGTGATAATGTTCCCCTTTAATGAGGAATCTAACTAAAAAAAAAAGTTTTTGTCGACACACGTGTGTTCTTGTTCCCGTGGCGATAACACGTTCATAAATAGATCAGACGGGGTCACCCTGCCTTGAGTGACCTGTCTGATAGCGTGGTGCCCCCTCCCTGCCAGCTGCAGGGTGTCACATTCAGACATTATTCAGACTATTATTACCTCACAAATCACATCATCATCATCATCATCATCATCGCTGCATTCAAAAAGTGTCCGCGGCATCATGTTAGCGCCGCACGCCGTCATTATGTTGCGTCCCCGCGCCCCCGTCTCACTGTCTGCTCCACCCCTGCAGCTGGAGGACGAGACCAAGAGGAAGAAGGTGGTGCACATCGCCCAGGAGATCATGAGCTCGGAGAAAGTGTGAGTGGCGGCAACAACGGCAGAGAACGTCGCTTACTTAGCAGCCACGTCATGACTCTTTTGTGCTCTCTCTCTCTCTCTCCTCAGCTTTGTGGACGTTCTCAAGCTTCTGCACATAGTAAGTGTCATGATTTAAATATGCGCCTCATGAAGAAAGGTGGTCTGTCCCTAAATGGCCCTGGCCAAAGGTCTTGGGGTCCAATATGGCCGCAACAGGATTAGTAGAAAGTGGTAGCTGACAGGGCAATGGTGGGTGCGTGGGTTCTGTCCAAGAAATCGGGTCAGCTCTCATTCTTCTCTGCCCGCGGACGCAGCAGCTGCTTCCTCCCGCCACAGAGCTGACCTCCAGCACACACACACACACACACGTAAATCCTGTGTGAGTGTGTGCATATTTGTGGCGAGCCATCCAGCTAATGCGTTTTTTCAGTGTGTGTGTTGTGTTTTTATACAGTATTGCATCATGAAAATGTATAGATCTATTAATATATATATATGATAAACAAGCAGAAACATTATAAAGTGTAACTTGATTTAAACAACTGTGTGTGTGTGTGTGTGTGTGTGTGTGTGTGTGTGTGTGTGTGTGTGTGTGTGTGTGTGTGTGTGTGTGTGTGTGTGTGTGTGTGTGTGTGTGTGTGTGTGTGTGTGTGTTCTGGCAATGCTTACTTAATGGGGACATCGCTCTGTGAATGAAAATAGGTTGAGAAATGAGCAAGATATGATTTATTTTCAATTTAGATGTGTTACCTTCATTGAGTACTTTGATGTCCTTAACAATGGCCAACTCACAGAACTTATTACTGTGTGTGTGTGTGTGTGTGTACGGTCAAATCTACCTAGCAACAGCGGTAGGTCCTCACAACTACAGAAGTAAAATATTTTTTTTACTTTGTGCGTTTTGCATTCTGAAGTGAGGTTGTAACTCTCTACTCCCATCTAGTGCTAGATATATTATTTTCGTCCTTCTAACTATAGTGGAAAGGGGGGCCCTCACAACCTACTGACCAAACTTGGGTCCACACAAAGTAGGCAAGACGTGTGTGTGTGTGTGTGTGTGTGTGTGTGTGTGTGTGTGTGTGTGTGTGTGTGTGTGTGTGTGTGTGTGTGTGTGTGTGTGTGTGTGTGTGTGTGTGTGTGTGTTCTTGTATTTCTACCCTTCTTGAGACATCAACAAGGAAAAGTATCTTCCATATGAGGAGGTGTGAACAAGTGATGACATAAATCATGGTCCCAATAACATGCATCTAATAGAGAATGTCTCATTTGCACCCCTGCTGGTGACATCTATCAAAATGAGGGTGGTCCCAAAAAGGAGGGCTTTTTCAAATTGACTGTGTCGCTTTTAAAAGTGCTCCCCCTCTGGTCAACATATGAAATAACAAGTGTGTGTAAGAAATTGAAATGCACCCCCTTTGGCCAAAATTAATTTCAAAAAAGTTAAATAAATATGTATATAGAGACATACTGTAATAACTTGAAGTAAATAATGAAGATTAAAAAACAACAAATTCAACAAAAAAAATGTCAATAAAAAAAAATTAACTATAAGCTTACCTTTTTTATATTTGCATAGGAAGTATGTATTATTAATGTTGCAAATACAAATCTTTATATATCTAGAAAGGGTGGTCCTAAAGAGGTAGGCAGTTTTTTAGCGGTCATGTTTATTTATATAGCCCTAAATCACAAGTGTCTCAAAGGGCTGCACAAGCCACAACGACATCCTCGGTACAGAGCCCACATAAGGGCAAGGAAAAACTCACCCCAGTGGGACGTCGATGTGAATGACTATGAGAAACCTTGGAGAGGACCGCATATGTGGGTAACCCCCCCCCCCCCCCCCAGGGGAGACCGAATGCAATGGATGTCGAGTGGGTCTGACATATTATTGTGAGAGTCCAGTCCATAGTGGATCTAACATAATATTGTGAAAGTCCAGTCCATAGTGGATCTAACATAATAGTGAGAGTCCAGTCCATAGTGGATCCAACATAATAGTAAGAGTCCAGTCCATAGTGGCAGTCTCAAGAAGGTAACAAATACAAGAACGTGTGTGTTTGTCCGCGTGTTCTTGTATTTCTACCCTTCTTGAGACATCAACAAGGAAACGTACCTTCCATATGAGGAGGTGTGAACAAGTTAGGAACGAATACAGAAAACCATTGCATCGAATAGACAATGTCCCATTTGCACCCCTGCTGGTGACATATATCAAAGTTAGGGGGGTTCCCAAAAAGGAGGGATTTTTCAAATTGACTGTGTGTCGCTTTTAAAAGTGATCCCCCCCCCCTCTGGTCAACATATGAAATAACAAGTGTGTGTAAAAATTTGAAGTACTCCCCCTCTGGTCAACATATGTAATAACAAGTGCGTGTAAGAAATTGAAATGCGCCCCCTTTGGCCAAAATTAATTAAAAAAAAGTAAAATAAATACGTATATAGAGACATACTGTAGTAACTTGAAGTAAATAATGAAGATTAAAAAACAACAAATTTAACAAAAAAAAACTACAAGCCAAGAAAGGGTGGTCCTAAAGAGGCAGGCAGTTTTTTAGCGGTCTCAAAAAGGTAACAAATACAAGAGTGTGTGTGTGTGTGTGTGTGTGTGTGTGTGTGTGTGTGTGTGTGTGTGTGTGTGTGTGTGTGTGTGTGGCCTCCCTACTTCCTTCCAGGTGGATGTGTGTGTTGGCAAATGACACAGTCAAGAGCGCTGACTCAACTGTGTGTGTGTGTGTGTGTGTGTGTGTGTGTGTGTGTGTGTGTGTGTGTGTGTGTGTGTGTGTGTGTGTGTGTGTGTGTGTGTGTGTGTGTGTGTGTGTGTGTGTGTGTGTGTGTGTGTGTGTGTGTGTGTGTGTCCAGCTGAAATACACAAAGTGTGCTCGTGCAGGGCCTCACGTTACTCTCTCCCCAGGACTTTAGGGATGCGGTTGCCAAGGCGACACGTCAGAACGGAAAGCCAGTGGTAGATGAGCGCGTCCTCTGTCAGATCCTGTACTATCTGCCTCAGCTCTACCAGCTCAACAAGGACCTGCTGAGAGAGCTGGAGGAAAGGGTGGCTCACTGGTACGTTTCGGACTCGAATTACATCCTGTATCACAGTAGAGCATCCTGCAACCTTGAGTGTGTGTGTGTGTGTGTGTGTGTGTGTGTGTGTGTGTGTGTGTGTGTGTGTGTGTGTGTGTGTGTGCGCGCGCACAGGAGCGAGCACCAGCGCCTGTCGGACATCTTTGTCCAGAAGGGCCCCTACTTGAAGATGTACTCCACCTACATCCGCCAGTTTGACAACAACGTGGCGCTCCTGGACGAGCAGTGCAGGAAAAACGCGCCGTTTGCCGCTGTCGTCAAAGACTTTGAGGTAGACTTTAAATAATAGTTTTTGTTAGTGATCAGTTCCAAAATTTACAACAAAAAACTATTAATTTCTCCCTTAAGAAATACTGTAAATTCAATGAATCTGTTCCAGACAGCCAAACATACGGAGACAAAACACATAATGATAGTTTTGCATTCTCACCTTGTTTATTAAAGTGCTGTCACTCACAACTTAATTTGGCCCCATGCTGGAAACTTTTCTTTTTTTCTTTCTTTAGTTTATTTCGAACATGAACACACTTACATCATAATACATCACACAATTTCATATCATTTCATTTTACATCATGCCCGAAAAGGAGTAGGAAGAAGCAAAGCTTATTTAATCCTACCCCTTTCCCACTTCAAAGCGTTTACAAATATATAGAATCATTTACTGACCTTTTTATATAATAAAATAACATCTATGAATTTTGCAGGCTCAATTAAAAAAAAAACTCTTGTGGTGTACCTTAGTTATAGTCAGCCAGTGATGATGTCATAGAGCAGGGGTGTCAAACTTGTTTTCATTGAGGGCTACATTGCAGTTTTGGCCACTTGTAACATTAGTAAAGGAACCATACATGTATAAGGATCAACCGCATGATATTGTCACACCATTACCTACACATTTGATTAGTAAATGTATATTTTACCTACACTGTAAGAAAAAAAAATCTGTGGATTTTGGGGTCCAAAAAATGGCAGAATTTTACTATAAAATTTACAGTAAAATGGTCACACTATATTTTACTGTAAAATTCTGGTGATTGAGCTGCCAGTTTTTTTGGGGGGAAGGGGGTTTTGCATACAAAATATGGTTGCTGTTTTCACAGTGTATTACTGTAAATATAAAAATGGTACCACAGCTTTTTTTCTTACGGTAGGATTCTGAAGACCGAGCTCTATATTTTGTCATGTTTACAGCGTACAATTTGATGGATAACTTGCTTGGAAATCATAAGGCTAAGTAGATATTTACATATGTTTTTACCCCAAAAATGTTTCGAATGTATGATAATATAATATCTGTTGCATTATTAGATAGATAAACAGTGTTGGTGCTAGGAATTTTCTAAATCAAGTTGTAAAAATGAGGTCCAACAGTACATTTTTGGGGTCCCACTTTTTTTGTAACGTATGCATTATCCTGTTATATCTCACATTCTATATTGTGTTTTGGAAAAAGGTTGTCATAAACCTTACTTAATATATAAAAAAAAATAATACAAAAGAAAACACATTTTTATGCATATGTAAATTTATTAATAATAATAATGGATTAGATTTTTTTTATTTTTTTTAAATAAATGTTTTTATTAAATTTGACAGGTATTACAATATACAATAGAACAGTAGTCACATTTTCCCCTTTTTTTTTTTTCCCACCCACTTCCAAGAACAACAACCCGACACATACCCTATACACACATAAACCCCCCCCCCCCCCCCCCCCCCCCCAGGTCCTACATACAGTAACTTAAAGGTACAGTCAAAAAATGGAAAATAATTAGTACATCACCTTCTTCTCAACATAGGCAGATAGTAAATATACACCCAGAATAAATATAAATAAAAAACAGAAAGGAAGCTGGTTTATGAAAGGTGAACTTTTCATGTGTCCTGTAGCGTCTTTAATTTAGCTATGTAGTCAACCACACAGCCCCAAACAGAATAAAACTTCCCAGGTGCCCCCCATGGATGGATTAGATTTTATATGGGACTTTTCTATTATTACATACTCAAAGCGCTCACGGAGAAGTGGGAACCCATCATTCATTCACACCTGGTGGGTGGTGGTAAGCTACATTGGTAGCCACAGCTGCCCTGGGGTAGACTGACGGAAGCGAGGCTGCCAGTTTGCGCCTACGGCCCCTCTGACCACCACCATTTGTTGGTGGTGGTCAGGGTGAAGCTCACACTTCACCCTTGCCCCCAGTGTGAGCGGCACCGGGGGCAAGGGTGAAGTGTCCTGCCCAAGGACACAATGGCAGCGATTTGGATGTCATGAGGCAGGGAGCGAACCTGCAACCCTCAGGTTTCTGGCACGGCCGCTCTACCCACTACGCCAGGGGTGCTCATTACGTCGATCGCGAGCTACCGGTCGATCTCGGAGGGTGTGTCAGTCGATCACCAGCCAGGCATTAAAAAAATAGTCCTAAAAATGAGCGATCATAAATCTTCACTATGACGTCACTTTCGTCACTTGATTGACATTCACGGCACCCGAGGGTCTTCTGAGATGACGCTGGCTGCTGCCAGCTCATTAAAATTACCGACAGGAAGGCGAGAAACACTTTATTTCAACAGACTCTGGCGCCGTACCTGTCGTCAAAACTCCAAAGACCGACTGCACAGTTGCACAATAAAAGCTCTGCTTCATCCTGCATGCGCTACCAAAATAAGAGTCTCAGAAAGCTGGCGTGCACAAGCTAGCAAGGTACGGAGTTTGCCAACAATGTATTTCTTGTAAAGTGTATAAAAAGGAGTACGGAAGCTGGATAAATAAGATGCCAAAAAGCAACCACTTTCATGTGGTATTGGACAGAAAGGAGGACTTTTTTTCTCCTCCATTCGAAAATGCAGACATTATCATCACTACTGTCTGATTCCTGTCAATGCAAGTCATCAGAATCAGGTAATACACCAACTTGTATTCTTGTCTTCATGAAAGAAAGGAATCTATATGTGTTAAACATGCTTGTATTATCTTTAAACACCTTTAACTTGTTAACAATATTAACTATATGTGTTAAACATGCTTGTGTTATCTTTAAACACTTTTAACTTATTAACAATATGAACTATATGTGTTAAACATGCTTGTATTATCTTTAAACACCTTTAACTTGTTAACAATATTAATTATGTGTGTTAAACATGCTTGTATTATCTTTAAACACCTTTAACTTGTTAACAATATTAATTATATGTGTTAAACATGCTTGTATTATCTTTAAACACCTTTAATTTGTTAACAATATTAACTATATGTGTTAAACATGCTTGTATTATCTTTAAACACCTTTAATTTGTTAACAATATTAATTATATATGTTAAACATGCTTGTATTATCTTTAAACTCCTTTAACTTATTACCAATATTAACTATAAGCGTTAAACATGCTTGTATTATCATTAAACACCTTTAACTTGTTAACAAAAACATATATTTCATAAATAAGTAAATATAAATTATATATATGAATGAGGTAGATCCCCATGACTTGATCAATTGAAATGTAGCTCGCCTGCAGAAAAAGTGTGAGCACCCCTGCACTACGCCATACCGCCCCTTTTTATTCAGTTATAAACATTAATTCACTTTCTTCTTTCCTTCATGGATCTAAACTTTACCGCTGCCGATATTTTTTTGCTATATTTTTATTGTAGTATTTTCAGAATGTGTTTGTTCTATTTTTGGCCAAAGTAAGACAAAGAATTACAATCTGAAGTTGTCTTTATTTTTTAGTTTTAATGCCATGATTTTAATAGTCCGGCCCACGTGAGCACAGATTTTCCTCCATGCGGCCCCTGAGCTAAAATGAGTTTGACACCCCTTCATATCCAAATAAAACATATGTTTTTCTGTACCTACTTGAACCCATCCATCCATCCATCCATCCATCCATCCATCTTCTTCCGCTTATCCGAGGTCGGGTCGCGGGGGCAGCAGCCTAAGCAGAGAAGTCCAGACTTCCCTCTCCCCAGCCACTTCGTCCAACTCTTCCTGTGGGACCCCGAGGCGTTCCCAGGCCAGCCGGGAGACATAGTCTTCCCAACGTGTCCTGGGTCTTCCCCGCGGCCTCCTACCGGTCGGACGTGCCCTAAACACCTCCCGAGGGAGGCGTTCGGGTGGCATCCTGACCAGATGCCCGAACCACCTCATCTGGCTCCTACTCCCCCCTACTTGAACACTTGCTATTTTATTAAAAAAGTGATTCCATTTAAAACCATAAGAGACGTGAATGTATTTATTCAAAAAAAATAGGTGGAGAATAGTTTCCTCAAATAGGTTACAAGAAGAACACAATGAATCAATGTTTTGGATGAATTAAAAAAAAAAAATCACGTGGTTGTCAGGATCTTAACCTTTTTTTTTGCTTGTTTATGGTCCAGATGAGTCCTCGCTGTGCCAGTCTGGCTCTGAAGCACTACCTGCTGAAGCCTGTCCAGAGAATCCCTCAGTACCAGCTGCTGCTCACAGGTCGCTCCACACTGACACCTAGTGGGCCAGAAAACCTGCAAAAAGTCAAAACAATTCCCTTTTTTTTTTTTTACAGATTATTTGAAGAACTTACCCCAGGACTCTGAGGACTACAAGGACACACAAGGTGGGACATTATGATGTCACCGTAAAGAAACCTCCGTCACTGTCGGAGTTGTTCTGATTGTAAATGTTGTCATGCAGCGGCTCTCAGCATCGTGAAGGAAGTCGCCAACCACGCCAACGACATTATGAAACAAGGAGTGAGGAAGTTTTTTTCTGTTTTCTAGCAAGGTTTTTCTCACCTCACATCCATCCTGGTGGTTTTGTTTTAGGACAACTTTCAGAAGCTGATGCAGATTCAGTACAGTCTCAACGGCCACCAGGAGATCGTGCAGCCGGGCAGGGTGAGCCCTCGGAATGAAAGGAAAGCACTTGATGACACTGAAGGTGTTTGTGTGAAATGTGTGCAGGTGTTCCTGAAGGAAGGAACACTCATGAAGCTCTCACGCAAAGTCATGCAGCCTCGCGTCTTCTTCCTGGTGAGAGACGCTCCCGACATGTCCACGTTTCGCCGCCACGTCCTGACGGCCATCTTTTGTGTTTGCAGTTCAACGACGCCCTCATGTACACCACACCTGTGCAGTCGGCCCAGTTCAAACTCAACTGTGTGCTCTCCTTAGCTGGGATGAAGGTGAGTACCAGTGTTTGGGAAATGACTTTGATAAAGTCATTCAATATATTTACTCCTAACTTCACCAAAATGGAATTGGATTTTTATTGGAATTACTGTTTTAATAAAGGTAAATCATTACCTGGGAAAGTGATTGATGCGCTACTTAAAACACATTTAAAAATATCTGGCAAAAGCAGTTGAGACGTTTCATGAGAGCAGAGTGAGTGAGTGAGTGAGTGAGGTGAGGTGAGTGAGAGAGAGTGTGTGAGATTGTGTGTGAGAGTGTGTGTGAGTGTGAGAGAGAGTGAGTGAGAGAGTGTGACTGAGAGTGAGTGTGAGATAGTGTGAGTGTAAGAGATGTGAGTGTGTATGAGAGAGAGAGTGTGTGAGAGTGAGTGTGAGAGAGAGTGACTTTGAGAGTGTGAGAGAGAGTGAAAGTGTGAGAGAGAGTATGAGTTTGAGTGTGTGAGTGTGAGAGAGAGTGAGAGTGTGAGAGAGAGTGAGAGTGTGACTGAATGTGAGTGAGTGTGAGTTTGAGAGTGAGTGTGTGAGAGAGCATGTGAGAGTGTGACTGAGAGTGTAACAGTGTAACTGAGAGTGAGTGTGTGAGATAGTGTGAGAGAGTGTGTGTGTGAGAGAGAGTGTGTGTGTGTGTGTGTGTGAGTGAGTGAGAGTGTGAGAGAGTGTGTGTGTGAGAGAGAGTGTGTGTGTGTGAGTGAGAGTGTGAGTTTGAGTGTGTGAGAGAGAGTGAGTGTGTGACAGAGTGAGACAGTGTGACAGAGTGTGTGAGAGTGTGTGTGTGAGAGAGAGTGAGAGTGAGTGAGAGAGTGTGACTGAGAGTGAGTGCGAGTTAGTGTGAGTGTAAGAGATGTGAGTGTGTATGAGAGAGAGTGAGTGAGTGAGAGTGAGTGTGAGAGAGAGTGTGACTTTGAGAGTGTGAGAGAGAGTGAAAGTGTGAGAGAGTATGAGTTTGAGTGTGTGAGAGAGTGAGAGTGTGAGAGAGAGTGAGAGTGTGACTGAATGTAAGTGAGAGTGTGAGTTTGAGAGTGGGTGAGTGAGTGTGTGAGAGAGCATGTGAGAGTGTGACTGAGAGTGAGAGTGTAACAGTGTAACTGAGAGTGAGAGTGTGAGATCGTGTGAGAGAGTGTGTGTGTGAGAGAGTGTGTGAGTGAGAGTGTGAGTTTGAGTGTGTGAGAGAGAGTGAGTGTGTGACTGAATGTGACTGAGAGTGAGAGTGAGTTTGAGAGAGAGTGAGAGTGTGACAGAGTGTGAGTGAGAGAGTGAGTGAGTGTGAGAGAGTGTGTGTGTGAGAGAGTGTGAGAGTGAGTGTGAGAGTGAGTGAGAGAGTGTGACTGAGAGCGAGTGTGAGATAGTGTGAGTGTGAGAGATGTGAGTGTGTATGAGAGTGTGTGAGAGAGTGTGAGAGTGAGTGTGAGTATGAGAGAGAGTGTGACTTTGAGAGTGTGAGAGTGAGTTTGAGAGAGAGAGTGAGACAGTGTGACAGAGTGTGAGTGAGTGTGAGAGTGAGTGAGAGAGTGTGACTGAGAGTGAGTGTGAGATAGTGTGAGTGTGAGAGATGTGAGTGTGTATGAGAGAGAGTGTGAGAGTGAGTGTGAGAGAGAGTGTGACTTTGAGAGAGTGAGTGTGAGAGAGAGTGTGAGAGAGAGAGTGTGAGTTTGAGTGTGTGAGAGTGTGAGAGAGAGTGAGAGTGTGACCGAATGTGAGCGAGAGTGTGAGTTTGAGAGTGAGTGTGAGTGAGTGTGTGAGAGTGAGTGTGTGAAAACATGGCACTGCCATATTTATTATTGACGTCACAAAATGCATTATTTTTTTAACATGCCTCAAAACAGCAGCTTGGAATTTGGGACATGAGTTCGTGCTGCAAGGGGTTGTGGGTATTTGTTCTGTTGTGTTTATGTTGTGTTACGGTGCGGATGTTCTCCCGAAATATTCATTCTTGTTTGATGTGGGTTCACAGTCTGGCGCATATTTGTAACAGTGTTAAAGTTTTTTATACGGCCACCCTCAGTGTGATCTGCATGCAGAGGTGGGTAGTAACGGGCTACATTTACTCCGTGACATGTACTTGAGTAACTTTTGGGATAAATTGTACTTCTAAGAGTAGTTTTAATGCAACATACTTTTACTTTTACTTGAGTATATTTATAGAGAAGAAACGCTACTTTTACTCCGCTCCATTTATCTACATTCAGCTCGCTACTCGCTACTGATTTTTATCGCTCTGTAAATGCACGCTTTGTTTGTTTTGGTTTGTCAGACAGACCTTCAAAGTAGGATCTGTCACATGCCTGCGTTTCACCAATCAAATGCAGTCACTGGTGACATTTCACTCCGTTTCACCAATCAAACAGAGCCAGGCGGTCACATGATTAACAAGCTTAAGCTTACATGAACTCAACATCAAATTTGAGGAAGCACATTGCGGTATGTAACCTTAGTAGATATTTTGGCTGTCCCCGTAGGCTGATGTTAGCTTCCCTGCTATGAATCACTGTCAAATGTACATCGTGTGGGGACATTTATTAACGCACTGCAGACTCATAGATAAATAAATAATGATAAATGGGTTATACTTGTATAGAGCTTTTCTACCTTCAAGGTACTCAAAGCGCTTTGACAGTATTTCCACATTCACCCTTTCACACACACATTGACACACTGATGGCGGGAGCTGCCATGCAAGGCGCTAACCACGACCCATCAGGACCAAGGGGTGAAGTGTCTTGCCCAAGGACACAACGGACGTGACTAGGATGGTAGAAGGTGGGGATTGAACCCCAGTAACCAGCAACCCTCCGATTGCTGGCACGGCCACTCTACCAACTTCGCCACGCCGAGACAAACAAAGACACACACACACACACACACACACACACACACGAACAGTCGCACACACACGCATGCATGCATAGAAACACCAATCAGAAGTGCACAGTGTGTTCTCAGGTGCAGCCCACACCTATCAGTTTATGGTTTGCGTAAAGGCTAACTTGTTATTTTCCTTTGTAATCTCTGCCTACTGAGCCTATGGTGCTGTTAAGTTATTGTGGCTCAATTTGACTTCATTTTTTTTATGTTAATGTATTATTATTTAATATATATTATTGTTTTAGTTGCTTAAGAGATATTCCTGGCTCTGAATTTGCTTATTGCTATTTTTATGTTTTTGTGCATTATTTGTTGCCGTCATCATTAAACGAACAGGTTACTCATCAGTTACTCAGTACTTGAGTAGTTTTTTCACAACATAATTTTTACTTTTACTCAAGTTAATATTTGGGTGACTACTCCTTACTTTTACTTAGGTAATACATCTCTAAAGTAACAGTACTCTTACTTGAGTACAATTTCTGGCTACTCTACCCACCTCTGCCTGTATGGCTGTTGACCAAGTATGCCTTGCATTCACTTGTGTGTGTGAAAAGCCGTAGATATTATGTGATTGGGCCGCCACGCAAAGGCAGTGCCTTTAAGGCACGCCTCCAATATTGTTGTCTGGGTGGAAATCGGGAGAAATTCGGGAGAATGGTTGCCCCGGGAGATTTTCGGGAGGGGCACTGAAATTCGGGAGTCTCCCGGGAAAATGGGAAGGGTTGGCAAGTATGACTGGGAGACGCAACTGCTCTGTACTTCTCCCTACGTCCGTGTAGCACTCCGTAAAAAGTCATACATTTTACTTTTTGAAACCAATACCGATCATTACCGATATTACATTTTAAAGCATTTATCGGCCGATGATATCGGCAGTCCGATATTGTTGGACATCTCTCGTGAGAACCCTGTCATGGTCACTCAATGTTGTTTCCCAGGTGAGTAAGCCCAGCCAGGAGGCCTACCAGAACGAGCTGAACATCGAGAGCGTGGAGCGCTCCTTCATCCTGTCTGCAAGGTCAGAAGTGGTGCAAGTTGCTTACCCGCGCTGTCGCTCACTTCCTCGCTTGCACCTGTAGCTCGGCGACCGAGAGAGACGAGTGGCTGGAGGCCATCGCCAAGGCCATCGACGACCACACCAAGAAGAAAATAACTTTCATATCCAGTCGGAGCCAAGAGGAGGTGATTGATTCATGATGTCCACCAGGCGGCGTGAAGCCTCGCTCACCCTCTCCTCTCCAGGCTGACGACGTGCTGGAGAGCGGGGCCCCTCTGGGTTCCAAGGCTCCCATCTGGATCCCGGACCTGAGGGCCACCATGTGCATGATCTGCACCTGCGAGTTCACCCTCACCTGGAGGCGGCATCACTGTCGAGCCTGTGGCAAGGTGAGCGACACCTTTGGTACCTCTCTGCAGGACTCCGTCTCCTGATCTTTGTCCCGACAGGTGGTGTGTCAGGCCTGCTCCACCAATAAGTACTACCTGGAGTACCTCAAGAACCAGCCAGCGCGGGTGTGTGACCACTGCTTTGCCAAACTGCAGGAGAACAGTAAGTTTCTGTATTTCTACTGAGTATAGTATCGTTTTTGATTCATTGGTACCGCGATACTATACCGTATTTTTCTGACTATAAGTCGCAGTTTTTTCCATAGTTTGGCCGGGGGTGCGACTTATACTCAGGAGCGACTTATGTGTGAAATGATTAACACATTAGCGTAAAATATCAAATAGGGATGTCCCGATCCAGGTTTTTGCATTTCCGATCCGATACCGATACTGACCGATACTGGCCTATCCGAGCATGTATTAAAGTTTAAAGTTATTTAGCCTACTTAGTTGTCAGAATCATGTTGAAAAGGGTTTTAGTACTCTTGATAACAACTAGCCAGCTGAATTAGGGGAGTTTGAATAATACACAATGGTTGGTTACAAGAAACTGACCTGTTTATTCAAGGATAAACACAAAATAGACAAAATTATACATGACAAACAGAAATAGCATCATTGAAACTAGGGCTGGGCGATATGGCCTTTTTTTAATATTGCGATATTTTAAGGCCATATTGCGATACACAATATATATCTCGATATTTTGCCTTAGCCTTGAATGAACACTTGATGCATATAATCACAGCAGTATGATGATTCTATGTGTTTTGATTGATTGATTGAGACTTTTATTAGTAGGTTGCACAGTGAAGTACATATTCCGTACAATTGACCACTAAATGGTAACACCCCAATAAGTTTATCAACTTGTTTAAGTCGGGGTCCACTTAAATTGATTCATGATACATATATATACTATCAGATATATACTACCATCATAATAGTCATCACACAAGATAATCACATTGAATTATTTACATTATTTGTAATCCAGGGTGTGGAGGGGGGCGCCGGATGTAAGTGTCAAAAAGACAGCCAAAAGAGTTTGATATGAGAATAAATCTAAAGTTAAAATATAGGGTAGAAATGCACCCATTTGCAGGAAATGTAGTCTTGATTTTCAAAATTTCTTTCAAGGCTTGCATGTCTACATTAAAACATTCTTCTTCATACTGCATTAATATATGCTACTTTTAAACTTTCATGCAGAGAAGGAAATCACAACTAAAAAAATCACTAATTTTTTCATACGGTGTTGATGTGGAAATTTTTGCCTCTGCATTTTGATGGTGTGGAGTCTGGACGTGTGGCACCGAATGGAGATAAGCGTCTCGCCAGACGTCACAATATTTGAACAATGATGACGAAAACTGTTGTCTCTGTCGTGTCCGTGTGTCGAAAATTGTTATGCGCTTATTTTTTTATTTGATTTTGTGCGTGGCATAGATTTGCCGTGCGCAGAGGACGCTTGAGCAGGCGCGCACCTTAGCGGCTGCGCTAGCATCACAGCTAACGTTAGCCATGCCGCTACCTCGCTCTCTGCTGGGAGAGGACGTATACGTATGTGACATATGACGTGACAGTATGTGACGTGTGTCGTGACAGTATGTGACGTGTGTAAGAAGGTGCACTTGCTGTCTGTGAGAGGGAGACACAGGAAAGAGTGAGAAGAGCCTGTCGTGTAATTCCAGCAGCTAAAAGCAACTGCGTGAGAATTGTGGATGTGTTGAAGGTGTGCTGGAAAATGCGGAACGGAAATTACGGAGCAGCAGAAAAGTGGAATGTATTATTTGAATAGGTGCGTTGGAAAACACGGACCAGAGTTTTTTTTTAAACTGGATCTGGATCGGCATTTTCCCATGCCTTGCCGATACGCAATTTTTGGCAAATATCGGCAGCCGATCCGATCCAAATATCGGATCGGGACATCCCTAATATCAAATAATATTATTGATCTCATTCATGTAAGAGACTAGACGTATAAGATTTCATGGGATTTAGCGATTAGGAGTGACAGATTGTTTGGTAAACGTATAGCATGTTCTATATGTTATAGTTATTTGAATGACTCTTACCATAATATGTTACGTTAACATACCAGTTGGTTATTTATGCCTCATATAACGTACACTTATTCAGCCTGTTGTTCACTATTCTTTATTTATTTTAAATTGCCTTTCAAATGTCTATTCTTGCTGTTGGCTTTTATCAAATAAATTTCCCCCAAAAATGCGACTTATACTCCAGTGCGACTTATATATGTTTTCTTCCTTCTTTATTATGCTTTTTTGGCCAGTGGGACTTATATTCCGGAGCGACTTATACTCCGAAAAATACGGTAGTCATCGGCGGTCACTCGAACGAGTGAATTATATTTATATAGCGCTTTTCTCTAGTGACTCAAGTGCTTTACATAGTGAAACCCAATATCTAAGTTACACCTGCTCCCAGTGGGTGGCACTGGGAGCAGGTGGGTAAAGTGTCTTGCCCAAGGACACAATGGCATTAACTAGGAAGTTGCTGGCACGGCAGCTCTACCAACCGAGCTATACCGCCCCAACCGAGCTATACCGCCCGTATGACGATCCTCCTGATAGGGGCATACTTGCCAACCTTGAGACCTCCGATTTCGGGAGGTGGGGGTGGGGGGCGTGGTCTGGGGTGGGGTGGGGCGGGGCGGGGCGGGGCGTGGTTAAGAGGGGAAGAGTATATTGACAGCTAGAATTCACCAAGTCAAGTATTTCACACGTATATATATATATATATATCCTGAAAATATGCAAACAAAACTGTGTTTAGATACCGGTAATTGATACTTCAAACTTGCATAAATAAATATTAAGGAATATAACATAACTTGGCTTCTGAGAGCTTCAAAATGTAATGAATAAAATGCTAAAGTTGTTGATAAACAAGCAATTATTTTAATAATTAAATATGGTCATTTTAAATGAATTATTATGATCATTTAAAATTAATTATTTCAAATATGTTTATTTTAATGTATAATTCTATGGCTGGATGTAATAAGGAGTCAGAAAAAATACAAATAAAAATACAATTAATTTTGATGTTTTTAGCAAAATATAGTAAACATTTATTTATTTATTTTATTTTTTTAACTAATAAATATATTTATTTTTAGGTAAGATAAACATAATAATACAATTTATCTCTAGTCTGGATGATTTACTTCTTGTCACCCTGTTGTCCTCCCGTCGTGAAAAAAGGCTGTCCTCACTCAGGTCCGCATGGAGCTGGAGGGGGCGTGGCCTCCAGCTCCGGCTGAAAATCGGGAGATTTTCGGGAGAATATTTGTCCCGGGAGGTTTTCGGGAGAGGCGCTGAATTTCGGGAGTCTCCCGGAAAATTCGGGAGGGTTGGCAAGTATGGGTAGGGGTGTATCCCTTTATGGAGGATGCCAGTGCGTGACTTTGTTTTACGTGGGGAGACTGGTGCACAGACAGTCACCGCACGATCCTTGACAGAATCGGGTCAGGGTCCAGCGGCACAGAGTCCAAGACGACTGGGGACCCTTTTCTGCTGCAGCCTTCTTCCGCCATCGCAGCCGTTGTGGTAGTTCTCAAATCTACCGTCTTCCGCCTGCTCCGCTGTTGAGGTCTTCACCGTATCCCTGGCTTGGGGGCAGTTCAGGTACTAGGCCTTTGCCAAGGGCCACCTGGGGTAACAGTAGTAAAGGGGTTAACCTCCTAGTGCCCCAAGACCCCATAGAGGAGCCTCCACTGCCGGATGCACTTTAACGTCATGCCCAGGACATTGGTTCCCCGTCAGGGAATCAAACCCTGGTCTTCTGCGTGACAGGCAGAGATACTAGTCCTGGTATAACGTACAACTCTAGACGCAATAAACACTTTCTCTCCCTCTAGGGGTGTAACGGTACGTGTATTTGTATTGAACCGTTTCGGTACGGGAGTTTCGGTTCGGAGGTGTACCGAATGAGTTTCCACACGAAAATATTAAGTAGCCGCCTCTGCTTCCTTATGCCTCTGTCTCTGTCAGTCCTCTACACAGCACCCAGCATTGTCCCACCCACACAACCATCTGATTGGTTACAAACAGAGCAGTAACAGCCAATCAGCAGTGTGTATTCAGAGCGCATGTAGTCAGTGCTTAGCGTTTAGCAGGTAATCATCAGGCAGCGGACTCTCCCCAAATTATAATGAACACCTCCCAGTCAACTACTAGTAACATCACTATGAGCCCGTTGACCTTCTAGAAATATAAAAGGCAGCTCAGCTCGCTCGCAGTCCTGGCTTGAGGTGAAGGCTAATTCGCTTTTAGCGCAACGTTAGCTCATTTTGCGGTGTGTGTGTGTGTGTGTGTGTGTGTGTGTGTGTGTGTGTGTGTGTGTGTGTGTGTGTGTGTGTGTGTGTGTGTGTGTGTGTGTGTGTGTGTGTGTGTGTGTGTGTGTGTGTGTGTGTGTGTGTGTGTGTGTGTGTGTGTGTGTTACGGACAGCAAAGCCCTATCTGTCTGTTGTTTCACTTTACCTTTTCCTGTGTTGATTGAGCTGTGTTGAAGCAGCAAAAAAGGACATTATGTTAAATGAAGAGTTTCTGTCTCTGATAGTTGATATAATAATGTAAGTACATGAACTCCATGGTGTTCAGGGGTGAATAGTCTCTCCTATTACTATTGTACTATTTTTTCAGCTATAGTTACATTAATCATTAGCAATGGAGCAGCCTAGTTTTGAATGGCAGGGTCCCTGCTATCACATGTTGATACAAATATAACATTTACATAATAAAAATCAACTACAGGCTTCCCAAATGCTGTAATAAATTAAGCATGATGAGTTGACTTGAGGGCAGCACGGTGCCAGAGGGGTTAGTGCGTCTGCCTCACAATACGAAGGTCCTGAGTAGTCCTGGGTTCAATCCCAGGCTCGGGATCTTTCTGTGTGGAGTTTGCATGTTCTCCCCGTGACTGCGTGGGTTCCCTCCGGGTACTCCGGCTTCCTCCCACCTCCAAAGACATGCACCTGGGGATAGGTTGATTGGCAACACTAAATTGGCCCTAGTGTGCGAATGTTGTCTGTCTATCTGTGTTGGCCCTGCGATGAGGTGGCGACTTGTCCAGGGTGTACCCCGCCTTCCGCCTGATTGTAGCTGAGATAGGCTCCAGCGCCCCCCGCGACCCCGAAGGGAATAAGCGGTAGAAAATGGATGGATGGGGATGGAGTTGACTTGAAACTGTTTAATGGTGCACTTTTTATATGTAGAAGAAAAGTTTTGTCATTTTATTTAATCTGAGCAACAACTTGAGGCAGTTTAATGTTGATTAACGTGGGAAGAATTATTATAGTGTTCCCAATGTTAAAAGGATAAAGCCATTGTTTACAAATTTGGTAAATAAATAACCAAAAAAATGTATATTTGTTGTTTTCTTATTGTACCGAAAATGAACCGAACCGTGACCTCTAAACCGAGGTACGTACCGAACCGAAATTTTTGTGTACCGTTACACCCCTATCTCCCTCACATGTGGTAAATCAGTACGTCTCTGTACCAAACCAAAAAGTCTGATCTCAAATACCTTTTGACTTTCCTACTATGCACATATGTCGTTTAGGTGACCGCTGTGCCTCGTCGTCTGTGTCGCCCATCAAATCCGGAGCGTTCTCCTTCACGAGAAAACAAAAGAAAATTCCGGCCGCTCTAAAAGAGGTGACAAGTATTCCCCGTTTTTGTGTGTGTGTCTGAGCAGTCACGTGACCACGTTGTGTCCGGCAGGTGTCGGCCAACACGGAAAACTCGTCCATGAGCGGCTACTTGAACAGGTCAAAGGGCAACAAGAAGCAGTGGAAGAGGCTGTGGTTTGTCATCAAGAACAAAGTGTTGTACACCTACGCCGCCAGCGAGGTTCTCTTAATAGCCTTTGTGTTCTTTATCTATAAACTACACAAGCAGTGAAGTTGTCACGTTGTGTAAATGGTAAATAAAAACAGAATACAATGATTTTTTCAACTTATATTCAATTTAAAAGACTGCAAAGACAAGATATTTCATGTTTGAAGTGGTAACATGTTATTTTTTGCAAATATTAGCTCATTTGGAATTTGGTGCCTGCAACATGTTTCAAAAAAGCTGGCACAAGTGGCAAAAAAGACTGAGAAAGTTGAGGAATGCTCTTCAAAGACTTATTTGGAACATCCCACAGGTGAACAGGATACTTGGGAACAGGTGGGTGCCATGATTGGGTATAAAAGCAGCTTCCATGAAATGCTCAGTCATTCACAAACAAGGATGGGGCGAGGGTCACCACTTTGTCAGTGAGCAAATTGTTTAAGAACAACATCTCTCAACCAGCTATTGCAAGGAATTTAGGGATTTCACCATCTACGCTCCGTAATATCATCAAAAGGTTTAAAGAATCTGGAGAAATCACTGCACTTGAGCGGCAAGACCAAAAACCAACATTAAATGCTTGTGACCTTCGATCCCTCAGGCGGTACTGCATCAACAAGCGACATCAGTGTGTAAAGGATATCACCACATGGGCTCAGGAACACTTCAGAAAACCACCGTCAGTAACTACAGTTGGTCGCTACATCTGTAAGTGCAAGTTAAAACTCTACTATGCAAAGGGAAAGCCATTTATCAACAACACCCAGAAACGCTGCCGGCTTCACTGGGCCCGAGCTCATCTAAGATGGACTGATTCAAAGTGGAAAAGTGTTCTGTGGTCTGACGAGTCCACATTTCAAATTGTTTTTGGAAATTGTGGACGTCGTGTCCTCCGGACCAAAGAGGAAAAGAACCATCCGCATTGTTATAGGCGCAAAGTTGAAAAGCCAGCGTCTGTGATGGTATGGGGGTGTATTAGTGCCCAAGACATGGGTAACTTACACATCTGTGAAGGCACCATTAATGCTGAAAGGTACATACAGGTATTGGAGCAACATATGTTGCCATCCAAGCAACGTTATCATGGACGCCCCTGCTTATTTCAGCAAGATAATCCCAAGCCACATATTACAAACAGCGTGGCTTCATAGTAAAAGAGTGCAGGTACTAGACTGGCCTGCCTGTAGTCCAGACCTGTCTCCCATTGAAAATGTGTGTCGCATTATGAAGCCTAAAATAGCACAACGGAGACCCCCGGACTGTTGAACAACTTAAGCTGTACATCAAGCAAGAATGGGAAAGAATTCCACTTCAAAAATGTGTCTCCTCAGTTCCCAAACCTTTACTGAGTGTTGTTAAAAGGAAAGGCCATGTAACACAGTGGTAAAAATGCTCCTGTGACACCTTTTTTTCAATGTGTTGCTGCCATTAAATTCTAATTCAATGATTATTTGCTGAAAAGAAAGGAAGTTTCTCAGTGTGAACATGAAATATCTTGTCTTTGCAGTCTATTCAATTGAATATAAGTTGAAAAGGATTTGTTGTTTTCTCTTTTTATTTACCATTTACACAACGTGACAACTTCACTGCTTTTTGGGTTTTATATGTTGTCATATGCTTGATTTACCGACACCCCGACTCCTTTTAGGATGTGGCGGCGCTGGAGAGTCAGCCTTTGCTTGGCTTCTTCCTCAGGGAGGAGAAGAACGGACCGGCCCAGAGGATGCAGTTCAAGCTGTACCATAAGAACACACTCTTTTACATCTTTAAAGCCGACGACATCCCCACCGCCAGGAGGTACTAACACCCACATGCCCTAACACAGTGCTATGCAAATTTTGGCCCGCGGGCCACATGCGGCCCATTAAGATTTTCAATCCGGCCCGCCAGACGTTCTACATAATTTTTTTTTACCTTTAACATCAAAACTGTCGCCGCCATTATGATGTGTAGTGATGTTTTTAAATGACCGTAAGTCTTAAACTGTAGAAAGTATTTCAATGGTTGAAATCTGCACTTTTGAGTGTTATAGGAGTTATTGCGGTAATCTAGGTCACAGCAGCTCAGACCAGGAACAAAGCAGAGTGAGCGGGGTTTGTTTTCAGAGCAGCCAGCCCCAAAACCGATGCGGAAGC
Source organism: Nerophis lumbriciformis (assembly GCF_033978685.3). Taxonomy (NCBI): domain Eukaryota; kingdom Metazoa; phylum Chordata; class Actinopteri; order Syngnathiformes; family Syngnathidae; genus Nerophis; species Nerophis lumbriciformis. The sequence continues at coordinate 9,437,711 of NC_084572.2, read as the reverse complement.
AGATTTTTACAAAAAAGTTCTGCATAAAAGTGATAATATGTCATATTGTAGGTGTTTATTACACTTGTTTATTACATTTGTTGTGTTCTATGGAGGAGCTGGTCTGAGAAGTAAAATATGTTCATATGTTGTCAATATTCAGTGTTTTATTGTTCATAGTTAATATTGTAATTCCCACTTTCGTTATTGTCATGTACATTTTGGGTGTCCCATTCAGTAAAAAACTGTAAAATTCCATTCTTTTTTTTTTTGAGGTGGTCTGTCATAACATTTTTAGAACTCTATCGCAGTGTTTTTCAACCTTTTATGCGTTGAATAAATGCGGAGGCACACCACCAGCAGAAATCATTAAAAACTGAAACTTACTTGACAGTAAAAAGTCGTTGTCGCAATTGTTGGATATGACTTTAAAGCATGCATCACTATAGCTCTTGTCTCAAAGTAGGTGTACTTTCACCACCTGTCACATCACACCCTGACTTATTTGGACTTTTTTGCTGTTTTCCTGTGTCTAGTGTTTTAGTTCTTGTCTTGCGCTCCTATTTTGGTGGCTTTTTCCTCTTTTTTTGGTATTTTCCTGTAGCAGTTTCATGTCTTCCTTTGAGCGATATTTCCCGCATCTACTTTGTTTTAGCCATCAAGAATATTTCAGTTGTTTTTATCCTTCTTTGTGGGGACATTGTTGATTGTCATGTCATGTTCGGACGTACTTTGTGGACGCCGTCTTTGTTCCACAGTAAGTCTTTGCTGTCGTCCAGCATTCTGTTTTTGTTTACTTTGTAGCCAGTTCAGTTTTAGTTTCATTCTGCATAGCCTTCCCTAAGCTTCAATGTCTTTACTTGGGGGCACTCACCTTTCTTTTGTTTATTTTTGGATTAAGCATTAGACACCTGCACGCTGCCTCTCGCTGTTTCCGACATCTACAAAGCAATTAGCTACCGGCTGCCACCTACTGATATGGAAGAGTATTACACGGTTACTCTGCCGAGCTCTAGACAGCACCGACACTCAACAACAACACATTTTTTGCAGACTATAATTACCGGTACTGGTTTGCAAAAAACATTTTTAACCCAAATGGTTGAAATTAGATAATTTCCCACAGCACACCAGACTGTATCTCTGTATCGGACATTGTGACTTTTGGTATTAGTGTTCCTAATTTAAAATTGTTTAAAATTAAAAAAAGTTAAAAAAAAATTTAAAAAGTTAAAAAAAGAATTAAAAAATAGAAAAATTTAAAAACATTTTTAAAAAATTTAAAAAATTTGAAAATAATTTTTTACCTTGAAAATAATTTTTCCCCTTGAAAAAAAAATTTTACCTTGAAAATTTTTTTTTACCTTGAAAATGATTTTTTACCTTGAAAAAAAATGTTTACCTTGAAAAAAAAAATTTACCTTGAAATTTTTTTTTTACTTTGAAAATCATTTGTTTACCTTGAAAATCATTTAACCTTGAAAAAAAAATTTTACCTTGAAAAAAACTTTTTACCTTGAAAAAAAAATGTTACCTTGAAAAATTTTTTTACCTTGAAAATCGTGTTTTAACTTAAAACACTTTTTTTTAAGTTTTGAATTTTTTTTAACTTTTTGAATGTTTTTTTTAATTTTTGTAAAAAAAAAATTAATTTTTAAAAAAAATTCTAATTTTGTTTTTAATTTTTTCAAAAAAAAAAAAAAGTTCTTAATTTTTTAATTTTTTTTAAAAAAATTTAAATTTTCTATAAAATTTTAAATTTAAAAATTTATTTTTAAATATTTTTAACTTTTTTTAACTTTTTTTTAAACTTTTTTTTTTACTTTTTTAAACTTTTTAAAAACATTTTTTACCCTAACCCTAAAAAAAAATGTTAATTGTTAAAATTGTTTAAAAAAATCAAAAAAATTTAAAATTGTTTAAAATTGTTTAAAAAAAAATTAATAAATTAAAAAAGTTAAAAAATTTAAAAAAAAGTTAAAAAAATAAATAAAAACATTTAAAAACATTTTTAAAAAATTAAAAAAATTTGAAAATAATTTTTTACCTTGAAAATCATTTTTACCTTTGGAAAAAAAAAATGTACTTTGAAAAATTAAATTTAAAATCCAAACACACATACTGTACAGCTAAATGTGTATATATCATTTCTACACACATACACATTGGCCCCCCAGACACATGTTTTCTCTCAATGTGGCCCCCCGAGTCCTAATATTGGCCCAGCTCTGTCCTAACCTTTTACCTCATTTGTCTTATTTTGTCTGTAGATGGATTGAAAAGTTTCAGGAGGCCATGATTCTCGAACAGTAATCCACGAGGTCCACAAGTCAAGGATCACCTGCTCAGGAAGGACTAAAAGGAGTTGGAAGACACCAGACGCCTTTTTGAAAAAGACACGGGTGCTATTTCTTCTTTCCAAACATGATATCCTTGCCTTGTGATGCTCATGGCCGCCGATTGAGATTGTGTCGCAGCCTGTTTGCGGACGTGAACGTGAACGTGTGCCAAGAGGGGTCACATTGAAGCGAATGAAGGAAGTGTTCATTGTTGCGTTTTTGAATGAAATACAAGCAGCGTTTTACTGTGAAAATCACGCTTGGACAAAGAAATGGAAAGTTGTTTTTTCTACCCTCAGCTTTGAGAATTTTTTACTGCCGGTCAAACAGCATCCTGGAGGAAACTGGAAGGGAATCATTTGGCTCGATACATTTCATCCTTTATAAGCCACGTCAGAAGTGGAGTGTAGGTATTTTTGTGTACATGACAGAGCAACATTGACCTTTTTATTTGATATTTATAATGTAGGCAGTACAAGCTGTCACCTCTTGGTAGTCAGGGTCTGTTGAGTTTCATCACACCTTTTTGTGTTTTTTAAACGTGGGAAAGGGAACTTTTATTTTTATTTTGTTGCACTACTAATGGATGTTTTTTGTCCCCATGCCCTCCAAAGAAATTGTACCTGTTATTGTATTTTTTCTACTAGTGAAACCAACAATAATGTTTTACTATTGATTGTGCTGCTCTGCAGAAACAATCCGCACCAGCTCCAGCACGTAAACACAAGAGTTGACGTGCTATATGGGATCAAATTTTTTATTGAATATTGTCTTTGCAGCTCTTGATTGATCAGTGTCATGCTGATTTTTAACTTGTCTGGGAACGATTGTCAGGAGCTGGGAAACATGTGGTTGCTTATGATTGTACAACAACAGTGACATTTTATGATATCAACAGTGTGGAGGTAGAGTCTCCGAAAAATATTATTACTCTAAACTGTCAGGCAACAGTTTTTAATAAAATATATATATGTATATATGATGGCTGCGTGTTAGTTTTGACTTGAGTGGTTAGAATGACACTTTATCAGTATACCGGTAATGCTTCAAACACTGCTTCCAAAAGTTGTGCACTCCAAAACGTGTTCATTATAGTCATTAATCTCGACTTCATCATTTTTTATATAAAAAGAAAATCAGCACAAATTGTTCTAATAATTGTTGTTTTGTAGGTTAAAGTGTTTTGTATGTTGTGCTCCTGTGTTAATGTTGCTGATCATATTGTATTGAGTTTATTTAAATGTATTTTTTCCGTATCAACTGCTTCAAGTCGGTCAAATTTATATATATATATATATATATATATATATATATATATATATATATATATATACATATAGTTTAAATAGGGATTTAACTTTTTTTTCTTTTTTTGTTTTATTTAATAAGTGTCAGGTTCAAACACTGATGACATCTATTAAACAAGACAAGAAGCAAGGACTTAAACAGAAATAATTAAATTTGGAGAGACGTCTGGACTGTCTCACCACGCTCTGGCGAAAGATTGTACGCCTCATCTTTTATTTGGACTTTCCCTGATTACATGGCAACAGCTGTTTCTAAGGGACAAGGGTCGTAAACAGCCATTGTGTCATGACTTGATCTTGGGAGTTTGCTTTTCCAGGATGCAACGGAAAGTTGGCACGGGCGAGACGGGAATGGAGGTACATGATTTATTTATATTTATCAAAAAAAGGAATAAATGAAAGCGCGCACAGTGGCGGAGAATATCCATCCATCCATCCATTTTCTACCGCTTATTCCCTTTGGGGTCGCGGGGGGCGCTGGAGCCTATCTCAGCTACAATCGGGCGGAAGGCGGTGTACACCCTGGACAAGTCGCCACCTCATCGCAGGGCCAACACAGATAGACAGACAACATTCACACTCACATCCACACACTAGGGCCAATTTAGTGTTGCCAATCAACTTATCCCCAGGTGCATGTCTTTGGAAGTGGGAGGAAGCCGGAGTACCCGGAGGGAACCCACGCAGTCACGGGGAGGACATGCAAACTCCACACAGAAAGATCCCGAGCCCGGGATTGAACCCAAGACTACTCAGGACCTTCGTATTGTGAGGCAGATGCACTAACCCCTCTGCCACCGTGAAGCCCTGGCGGAGAATAAACTATGAAAAAACAAAAGGACTATAAACATGGAACCAAAACTTACTGTGACAAGGGACATGAAGCAGGATCATAGAGGAATGGACAGAGCATAAATGTGGTGCGCAGAAGCATATATGGGGTGCGAGGTCGTCAGAAAAACAAACTGAAAAACACTGAACTTAAATACTACAGACATGATTAACGAAAACAGGTGCGTGACTCAAGACGTGAAACAGGTGCGTAACGTGACAGGTGAAAACTAATGGTTGCTATGGTGACCAGACAAGGGAGTGAAAAGACAGAAACTAAACAAAACATGATAATACAGACATGACAGAGCCCCTCCCTTAAGGACAGATACCAGATGTCCAAGAAAAAAAAACTTAACAAAAGTCATGGGAGGGTGGGAGGGGGACATGGCGGTGGGTCGCCAGACCACGTGTCCCCGTATCCACCGGGGCAGAGTTAGGTGGCGGCGGCGAGTGGAACGCCGCTGCAGCAGGCGAGGCGGGCGCCCAGGGAATGGCCACATTCGTGGCCGACTGGGAGGTGGGCGCACTTGGCGTGGCGGGCGACCAGGTAGCGGCCATATCCGTGGCCGACGAGGAGGCAGGCGCGTCGTCATCGTGGCAGGCGTGGCTTGGCGTGGTGAGTCAGGCGGCGAAGCTCGGCGTGGCGCGTCAGGCGGCGAAGCTCGGCGTGGGTCTTGGTATAGGTCTTGGTCTTGGCGTGGGTGTTGGTCTTGGTGTGGGTCTTGGCATGGCGGGTCTTGGTCTTGGCATGGCGGGTCTTGGTGTTGGCGGGTCTTGGTCTTGGCATGGCGGGTCTTGGTCTTGGCATGGCGGGTCTTGGTCTTGGCATGGCGGGTCTTGGTCTTGGCATGGCGGGTCTTGGTCTTGGCATGGCGGGTCTTGGTCTTGGCATGGCGGGTCTTGGTCTTGGCATGGCGGGTCTTGGTCTTGGCATGGCGAGTCTTGGTCTTGGCATGGCGAGTCTTGGTCTTGGCATGGCGAGTCTTGGTCTTGGCATGGCGAGTCTTGGTCTTGGCATGGCGTGTCTTGGTCTTGGCATGGCGTGTCTTGGTCTTGGTCTTGGCTTAGCGGGTCTTGGTCTTGGACTTGTTGAGCTGGTACCGGAGCTTGGCGTCGTGGAGCTGGTACCGGAGCTTGGCGTCGTGGAGCTGGTACCGGAGCTTGGCGTCGTGGAGCTGGTACCGGAGCTTGGCGTCGTGGAGCTGGTACCGGAGCTTGGCGTCGTGGAGCTGGTAGTGCAGGTGGAGGTGGTCTTGCTGGGGGTTGCGGCTTGGCATGGTAAAAGACTGGTAAGGGCGGTCGTGCTGGAGGCTGTGGCTTGACAGGTCGGAAGACTGGTGGTGGCGGCAGTGAGGGAGGCTGTGGCTTGACAAGGTGATGCTGATCCACCCCACCTGAACAATTCCCAGCCCTAGCCCCCCCCTCAAGGGGCGGATACCAGACGCGCTCCCTGCGGTCTGGAACTCTCTGTAGGGGTGGGCGGAGGAGGGCAGAAACTTCCCCATTAAATTGTCCAAATTGTCTTTCTTGTGCCTGGGATTGAGTGGGTGAAAAAAAATTGTTTTGTGTCTTGGGTGTGGCTTGAGTCCTGGGGAGCGGGGAATCAAAAGAAAAAGAATTCAGAAAAAAAAAATCCTGGTCTTTGACGTCATCCGGGCGAAGCCGGGCTGGCTGCTGCTTGCTTCCGCCCGGAGGGGGAGGGGCATGTGGGAGCGGCGTGTCCTGCAGGCTCGCGGAAGTTCTACCTGACGTCCTTCGTCGGGAGCGGCGCTTCCGCGGCTGAGGTGACGCTGTGTCGTCCTGGGACCAAATGAAGTCTCTGTACTCCACGGAGGAGTAGCGCCGCGTTTCCTCCTCCATCGCGCACAGGACCGCCCAAGAAGCCTCGTCGATAATGTCCAACTCGGCCAACTTAGGTGCGGAAAAGCGGGTCTGCTGACGACCTACTGTCATGACTTGATCTTGGGAGTTTGCTTTTCCAGGATGCAACGGAAAGTTGGCACGGGCGAGACGGGAATGGAGGTACATGATTTATTTATATTTATCAAAAAAAGGAATAAATGAAAGCGCGCACAGTGGCGGAGAATAAACTATGAAAAAACAAAAGGACTATAAACATGGAACCAAAACTTACTGTGACAAGGGACATGAAGCAGGATCATAGAGGAATGGACAGAGCATAAATGTGGTGCGCAGAAGCATATATGGGGTGCGAGGTCGTCAGAAAAACAAACTGAAAAACACTGAACTTAAATACTACAGACATGATTAACGAAAACAGGTGCGTGACGTGACAGGTGAAAACTAATGGTTGCTATGGTGACCAGACAAGGGAGTGAAAAGACAGAAACTAAACAAAACATGACTTAAAACAAAACATGATAATACAGACATGACACATTGCCTTTGAATACAACAGTTCAAAGAAAAATTTATTTTTTCCGTATCAACTGCTTCAAGTCGGTCAAATTTTTTATATATATATATATATATATATATATATATATATATATATATAGTTTAAATAGGGATTTAACTTTTTTTTCTTTTATTTAATAAGTGTCAGGTTCAAACACTGATGACATCTATTAAACAAGACAAGAAGCAAGGAATTAAACCGACAAAATTAAATTTGGCTCAATTGAGGAGAGACGTCTGGACTGTACTCTTGCACAGTCTTACCACGCTCTGGCAAAAGATTGTTGTACGCCTCCTCTTTTATTTGGACTTTCCCTGATTACATGGCAACAGCTGTTTCTAAGGGACAGGGGTCGTAAACAGCCATTGCCTTTGATTACAACAATTCAAAGAAAAGGTCGTAAAACAGTTCAAAGAAGAGGTCCCTGGAGGGGAGTCAGGTCCTGCTTCCTCTTCGCTTTGTAGATCTCGGGTCAAGACAATATCTTTCTGTTGATTACAATACATCAAAGAAACAGTACATCTTCATGTTGCTTCCCATCCTACACAGTGGAGTTTTACAAGCCTTGTTTGGTAGGATCAAAGACAGCTTTTGTCTTCTCGCCAGGAACTCATGGCAACACAAAGTTGTGTGATAACTTAGATACAATTATTCTAACAATAAGGATACAGTGTTATGTGTAATTATGAAATTTGTATACACCAAAATTATATTAGTTAGAGTGTCCGAGAGGAAGCATAACAAGAAATAGAGAGTCACTATTTAACGGTATGGTTCCTCTCTTTAAGAAGGGGAACCGGAGGGTGTGTTCCAACTATTGTGGGATCACACTCCTCAGCCTTCCCGGTAAGGTCTATTCAGGTGTACTGGAGAGGAGGCTACGCTGGATAGTCGAACCTCGGATTCAGGAGGAACAGTGTGGTTTTCGTCCTGGTCGTGGAACTGTGGACCAGCTCTATACTCTGGGCAGGGTCCTTGAGGGTGCATGGGAGTTTGCCCAACCAGTCTACATGTGCTTTGTGGACTTGGAGAAGGCATTCGACCGTGTCCCTCGGGAAGTCCTGTGGGGAGTGCTCAGAGAGTATGGAGTATCGGACTGTCTTATTGTGGCGGTCCGCTCCCTGTATGATCAGTGTCAGAGCTTGGTCCGCATTGCCGGCAGTAAGTCGGACACGTTTCCAGTGAGGGTTGGACTCCGCCAAGGCTGCCCTTTGTCACCGATTCTGTTCTGAACTTTTATGAATAGAATTTTTGGATGCAGTCAAGGCGTTGAGGGGATCTGGTTTGGTGGCTGCAGGATTAGGTCTCTGCTTTTTGCAGATGATGTGGTCCTGATGGCTTCATCTGGCCAGGATCTTCAGCTCTCACTGGATCGGTTCGCAGCCGAGTGTGAAGCGACTGGGATGAGAATCAGCACCTCCAAGTCCGAGTCCATGGTTCTCGCCCGGGAAAGGGTGGAGTGCCATCTCCGGGTTGGGGAGGAGACGCTGCCCCAAGTGGAGGAGTTCAAGTACCTCGGAGTCTTGTTCACGAGTAAAGGAAGAGTGGATGGTGAGATCGACAGGCGGATCGGTGTGGCGTCTTCAGTAATGTGGACGCTGTATCGATCCGTTGTGGCGAAGAAGGAGCTGAGCCGGAAGGCAAAGCTCTCAATTTACCAGTCGATCTACGTTCCCATCCTCACCTATGGTCATGAGCTAAGTAGTGTACCTGTTCTCTTCCGGACTCACTATTGTGAAACGTCGTTCCGACCCCTTAATAGTTCCATCTAAAGATGGCAATAACTGACATTTTATGATATCAACAGTGTGGAGGTAGAGTCTCCGAAAAAAATATATTACTCTTAACTGTCAGGCAACAGTTTTTAATAGAATATATATATATGTATATATGATGGCTGTGTTAATTTTGACTTGAGTGGTTATAATTGTACCCAGGAAACATACTTTATCAGTATAAATTACCATGAATTGTACAAACCCCGTTTCCATATGAGTTGGGAAATTGTGTTAGATGTAAATATAAACGGAATACAATGATTTGCAAATCATTTTCAACCCATATTCAGTTGAATATGCTACAAAGACAACATATTTGATGTTCAAACTGATAAACGTTTTTTTTTTGCAAATAATCATTAACTTTAGAATTTGATGGCAGCAACACGTGACAAAGAAGTTGGGAAAGGTGGCAATAAATACTGATAAAGTTGAGGAATGCTCATCAAAACACTTATTTGGAACATCCCACAGGTGAACATGCTAATTGGGAACAGGTGGGTGCCATGATTGGGTATAAAAGTAGATTCCATGAAATGCTCAGTCATTCACAAACAAGGATGGGGCGAGGGTCACCACTTTGTCAACAAATGCGTGAGCAAATTGTTGAACAGTTTAAGAAAAACCTTTCTCAACCAGCTATTGCAAGGAATTTAGGGATTTCACCATCTAAGGTCCGTAATATCATCAAAGGGTTCAGAGAATCTGGAGAAATCACTGCACGTAAGCAGCTAAGCCTGTGACCTTCGATCCCTCAGGCTGTACTACATCAACAAGCGACATTAGTGTGTAAAGGATATCACCACATGGGTTGCTACATCTGTAAGTGCAAGTTAAAACTCTCGTATGCAAGGCGAAAACCGTTTATCAACAACACCCAGAAACACCGTCGGCTTCGCTGGGCCTGAGCTCATCTAAGATGGACTGATACAAAGTGGAAAAGTGTTCTGTGGTCTGACGAGTCCACATTTCAAATTGTTTTTGGAAACTGTGGACGTCGTCTCCTCCGGACCAAAGAGGAAAAGAACCATCCGGATTGTTATAGGCGCAAAGTTGAAAAGCCAGCATCTGTGATGGTATGGGGGTGTATTAGTGCCCAAGACATGGGTAACTTACACATCTGTGAAGGCGCCATTAATGCTGAAAGGTACATACAGGTTTTGGAGCAACATATGTTGCCATCCAAGCAACGTTACCATGGACGCCCCTGCTTATTTCAGCAAGACAATGCCAAGCCACGTGTTACATCAACGTGGCTTCATAGTAAAAGAGTGCGGGTACTAGACTGGCCTGCCTGTAGTCCTGACCTGCCTCCCATCGAAAATGTGTGGCGCATTATGAAGCCTAAAATAGCACAACGGAGACCCCCGGACTGTTGAACAACTTAAGCTGTACATCAAGCAAGAATGGGAAAGAATTCCACCTGAGAAGCTTAAAAAATGTGTCTCCTCAGTTCCCAAACATTTACTGAGTGTTGTTAAAAGGAAAAGCCATGTAACACAGTGGTGAACATGCCCTTTCCCAACTACTTTGGCACGTGTTGCAGCCATGAAATTCTAAGTTAATTAGTATTTGCCAAAAAAAAAAAAAGTTTATGAGTTTGAACATCAAATATCTTGTCTTTGTAGTGCATTCAATTGAATATGGGTTGAAAAGGATTTGTAAATCATTGTATTCTGTTTATATTTACATCTAACACAATTTCTGCTGAATTTCCCCCAGAGATCAATAAAGTACTTTCTATTCTATTTTATTCTATTCTATTCCCAACTCATATGGAAACGGGGTTTGTGTATATATATATATATATATATATATAAATCAGCACAAATTGTTTTAATAGTTTTTGTTTTGTAGGTTAAACACTTTAACCTACTATGTTGTGCTCCTGTGTTAATATTGCTGATCAATTTGTATTGAGTTTATTTAATTGTATTTTTCCAGTATCAACTGTTTCAAGCCAGTCAAAAAATGTTAGTTTAAATAAGAATTTAACTTTTTTTTTCTTTAATAAGGATATAGTGTTATGTGTACTTATAACAATTTCATATACCTACATTTTATTCTTAGAGGGAGCGTGACTGTTTTAACGGTATGTTTATGTGGAACACAAAGTAGTGCACTTGTTTCCTTCCGGACACACTACTGTGAGACGTCGTTCCGACCCCTTAATGGTTCCGTCTAAAGATGGCGGGTTACGTTAATGTTGTCCGAAGGGCTTTTGGACAAATAGGAGGTCACGGCGGAATTAGAGGGTTTCTTCTTCAACTCTTTAGGTAAAATAAAACATTGTTATGAGAGTTTTCTAGCGAACCCAAGATGACTGCTCTGAATGTGTTCACATTGCTAAGCTAAGTTAGCACGCTAATAAAAGCAGCCAAACATGGCTGTGCCAATGTCAAAAGGGGGGAAATTGTATGGTTTTTTTTTGGATAAAGCTGAATTAATGTGTCGAAATTGTTTGACAGGGTAAACGACGTAAAGACAGGGGCGCTGATTGGTGTTGACAAATATGGCAACAAATACTACGAGGACAAGAAGAACTATTTCTTTGGTGAGTCCAACTTGTTTATTTACATTCTACCACTTTATATCCGCCAGTTGTTTAGGTATGTGTGAACAATTTAAAAATAATAATTGATTACATTACTGTCTTGCAAGGACGAGTCCGGTGATATAAGTATCTATTTCCTGTGATAAATATGAACAAAGTTAGGGACTTTTAAAACTGGTGAAAAACGCACTCATTTTTGGTCAATTTCTCCATTAAAAAGTCAATATTGCTCAAGATTTTAGGTGTGACCTTTTTGTTGAAAATGTCTTAAGTTTGTATTTTTTTTTTTTTACACCATTAAAAAAAAAAAGGTTATCATTGAAAAGCTTACTTCATGAAATTGGAGTTGGAAGTGACGAAATGTTATAGTAAAGTACATGTACATTTTTGACTGTACATGTACTGTACATGTATAATGTATTTATATTATTCACTTATGAATAATGCTGTATTATAGACTGTATTTATTTGATTCACATGTGAATAATGCTGTATAATAGACTGTATTTATATTATTCACATGTAAATGTTTAGTGTCTATTGTGAGCGAACTGTGTTGCTGAATTTCCCCCAGGGATCAATAAAGTACTTTCTATTCTATTCTATTGTATTCTAAACATTGCTGGTCGGACATGATTTAAGAGTCACAAAACAAACAGCAAAGCAATCGGCGTGTCCAAAAAAAACTGTGCGAATCGATTACCTTATTTTCCGGACCATAGGTCGCACCGGATTATAAGGCGCACTGCCGATGAATGGTCTATTTTAGATCTTTTTTCATATATAAGGCGCATCGGATTATAGGGCGCATTAAAGGAGTCATATTATTATTTTTTCTAAATGTAAAAGTTTTCCTTGTGGTCTACATAACATGTAATGGTGGTTCTTTGGTCAAAATGTTGCATTGATGATGTTTTACAGATCATCTTCAAGCCGCTTTTTGACATTCGCTTCCGGATGCGCCGTTTTGTGGGCGGTCTTATTTACGTGGCTCACCTTCGACAGCGTCTTCTCCCCGTCATCTTTGTTGTAGCGGTGTAGCGTGCAAGGACGGGAGTGGAAGAAGTGTCAAAAGATGGCGCTAACTGTTTTAATGACATTCAGACTTTACTTCAATCAATAACGGCGCAGCATCTCCTCATCCGGAAATAACAAAAAGGCCAGAAATGTGTCCCGTGAAAACCGTCTCTCAACCGGAACTCTAATAACTAAAGGTCCTTGGGTGAATAATGTCAACTCACTACACCGGTATGTTTTAGCGCTTTCATGGCGAGTTCACTGACAGATATAAGTAAGAAATTTACACTACTTTATATAAGAAATGGCAACAGCAGAGGATGAATGTCCCATAACAAGAAGATAGAGAAAAGGTAGGCCCAGCCAACCTGTCTGACAAGCCTGTAAATGTGTTGGTCATGTATGATGTCTTTTTGCGATTTTTGTCCGTGATGAGTAATGTCTATTGTTTAAATGTACAGCAGTGTAAATTAATTTCCCCACGGGGACCAATAAATCTAAATCTTAATCTAAAAAATCAAAATCTAAAAAGGAGAAGCTTATCGACTACGTTGTCGGCACTAACTACAAAGGCGGACACGCATATATTTTCAGGGTTTATGCAGATCCCAAATACAGATCAGAAGGTAAGAAAAGTTGCTTTTGCATAATATTGCGAAACAAAACGCCAGATAATATGTCTTACCTTATACACACACCATAATGATACTTGTATGTTTAATGCGCATACAATCCATCAAGCCGTGCGGATTCATAGCTTACCAATTCGTTGTGGCTTGTGCAGCCCTTTGAGACACTCGTGATTTAGGGCTATATAAGTAAACTTTGATTGATTGACCAAAGTCGTACTAAAACATTTTGATAGATTTTTGAGCACCGTGTGTAATGTTCTATATTTTCAATGGAACATTTAAAATGTTGATGTTGTTTATTTGAGTCATATTGCCATCATATTTCAGGCTACATGTGTCTCTTATGTGTGACTGCCATCTACTGGTCACATTTATCATTTCACCATGTACCAAATAAAATAGCTTCAAGGTCGGTAAGCAAAACCAGAATTATTCCGTCCATTAGGCGCACCGGGTTATGAGGCGCACTGTCGAATTTTGAGGGGAAAAAAGGATTTTAAGTGCGCCTTATAGTCCGGAAAATACGGTAATTAAAAAAGATGTTGGCACACTCAGAGATAAATGTATAACTTGTATTATAATAGGGATTCCAGTCAACATTTTACTCACAAAAGATTTTTTGCAGTGGAGTTTTGTCAGAGCTTGTTCATTTCGAAAATGTAAATACTTTAAATAAACTCCGATATGTGTTCTACGTCATCAGCATTGGTGTATAGTGGTGATGAAAACAACCGCACCCGCTAATCACGATGGCTCGATGAGGCGTGAAACGCTCTTGAGTGACCACAGCAGAGAGAAAGCTTCACATTTAAAACCGTCAACAAAGTTGTATTAGTACTATTACACCACTCTGTATTCTGTAACTGTTGTGTGTGTCAAAACTGTATCCAGGACGACATCGCTGGGTGATCTACACCACACAGATGAACGGAAAGAACACTTTGTGGGATGTGGACGGCAGCATGGTGCCCGCCGAATGGTCCGTATCCTATTGAACTTAAATGGGTCATACTGTATTAGGATTTTTTTTTTCTACATTATAACACTTCCTTGTGGTCTACATAGCATGTAATGGTGGGTCTTTGGTCAAAATGTTGCAGATAATGTTTTACAGACTGTTTTCTCGCCGCCATCTTTCTTGTAGCGCTTCCATAGCGAGTCTACTGAAAGATTAAGCTATACGTTACTTTGTATTACAAATGGTAACGGCGGAGAATGCGTGTGCATGTACGAGCCAGTCTGCCCTACAACAAGAGAATAGAGAAAAATAAGGAACTTATTTGCTACAAAGGCAAACCCGCCTTTGTAGCAAATAAGCGCAAGTCCCCTTCTCCTCACACACCTCAAAGTTACTTCTGACAAAACTGTGACCAGGCTTGTGATGATAATTCCCACATTGGGCTCTTTGGGTTTCAAAGGTCCTTGAAAGGTTATTTTCAAGGACCTTTGAAAGGTCCACAGGAATCTCTCATTGAGAGTTTGTATGAGAAACGGGTCAAGTCTCGTGAAGGAGAGCGACCTTCTCTTAGGATGCAGTTGTTGAGTATCTTGTAGATTTATACCAGGGGAAAGGGAACCTGTGGCTCTTTTGATGACTGCATCTGGCTCTCAGATAAATCTTAGCTGACATGGCTTAACACGATAAGTAATGAATAATTCCGCTGGTAATCACAGTGTTAAAAATAACGTTGAAAATATAAAACATTCTAATGCATTTTAATTCATCCATCTGTTTTCTACTGCACCTGTTCAAGAAGTCGCATTAATGGTAAGAAGTATTTTATTTATTATTGGTTAGCTTCAGAATAACAATGTTATTAAAAAGAATAAGAGACTTATTATACTCTAAAAATGTTGTTCTTACCTAAAAATGCATGCATTTAGTTGTATTCAGTGTTAAAAAATATTATATGGCTCTCACGGAAATCCATTTTCAAATATTTGGCTTTCATGGCTCTCTCATCCAAAAAGGTTCCCGACCCCTGATTTATACCATATACCGTATTTTTCGGACTATAAGTCGCTCCGGAATATAAGTCGCACTGGCCGAAAATGCATAATAAAGAAGGAAAAAAACATATAAGTCGCACTGGAGTAGGGATGTCCCGATCCGATATTTGGATCGGATCGGCCGCCGATATTTGCCAAAAATGCGTATCGGCAAGGCATGGGAAAATGCGGATCCAGATCCAGTTTAAAAAAAAAAAATGCATTCCACTTTTCTGCTGCTCCCTAAATTCCGTTCCGCATTTTCCAGCACACCTTCAACACATCCACAGGTCTGTGTTCTAACCGTTAAGACGGCCATGTGAATTAAAAGTTACCGGTAAAAATGTCAGCTGTCTCTGTGCGATATAGAAAATGACTATATCGTGGAGTATACGTTCTCACGCAGTTGCTTTTAGCTGCTGGCTCTCCTCGCTCTTTCCTGTGTCTCCTTCTCAGACAGCAAGCGCACCTTCTTACATACGTCACATACTGTCACGTCATACGTCACATACGTATACGCCCTCTCCCAGCAGAGAGGTAGCAGCATAGCTAAAGTTAGCTGTGATGCTAGCGTAGCCGTCTGAGCGGTAATATGAACGAAGGAAGAAATAATTAATTCCCAAGAAAAATTAGCATCGTCTGGCGGTGGTTTGGCTTCAAGTGGGAATATGTCGAACAGACAACCGTTATTCGTCAAGTGTGGGGCAAAAGTGTTGCTATAAAAAGTAGAATTACTGCTAATATGTAGCATCATTTGAAAAGTCCCCTGCTAGAGAATGAAGAGTGTTTGAAACTCCGCACATCAACATCTCCATTCGGTGCCACACGCCCACACCATCAAAATGCAGAGGCAAACATTTCCACATCAACACCGTATGAAAAAAATAGTGATTTTTTTAGTTGTGATTTCCTTCTCTGCATGAAAGTTTAAAAGTAGCATATATTAATGCAGTATGAAGAAGAATGTTTTAATGTAGACACATAGAATCATCATACTGCTGTGATTATTCAAGGCTAAGGCAAAATATCCACATATATATCGTGTATCGCGATATGGCCTTAAAATATTGCGATATTTAAAAAAGGCCATATCGCCCAGCCCTAGTTCAATGATGCCATTTCTGTTTGTCATGTATAATTTTGTCTATTTTGTGTTTATCCTTGAATAAACAGGTCAGTTTCTTGTTACCAACCATTGTGTATTATTCAAACTCCCCTAATTCAGCTGGCTAGTTGTTATCAAGAGTACTAAAACCCTTTTCAACATGATTCTGACAACTAAGTAGGCTAAATAACTTTAAACTTTAATACATGCTCGGATAGGCCAGTATCAGCCAGTATCGGTATCGGATCGGAAGTGCAAAAACAACATCGGTATCGGATCGGAAGTGCAAAAACCTGGATCGGGACATCCCTACACTGGAGTATAAGATTTTATATCGCGTGTTTCTATTGTTAGATACTCAAAGCGCTCACAGAGAAGTGGGAACCCATCATTCATTCACACCTAGTGGTGGTAAGCTACATTGGTAGCCACAGCTGCCCTGGGGTAGACTGACGGAAGCGAGGCTGCCAGTTTGCGCCACGGCCCCTCTGACCACCACCTATCATTCATTCATCATTCATTCACCAGTGTGAGCGGCACCGGGGGCAAGGGTGAAGTGTCCTGCCCAAGGACACAACGGCAGCGATTTGGATGTCAAGAGGCGGGGAGCGAACCGGCAACCTTCAGGTTTCTGGCACGACCGCTCTACCCACTACGCCAGGGGTGCTCATTACGTCGATCGCGAGCTACCGGTCGATCTCGGAGGGTGTGTCAGTCGATCACCAGCCAGCCATTAAAAAAATAGTCCTAAAAATGAGCGATCATAAATCTTCACTATGACGTCACTTTCGTCACTTGATTGACGTTCACGGCACCCGAGGGTCTTCTGAGATGACGCTGGCTGCTGCCAGCTCTTTAAAATTACCGACTGGAAGGCGAGAAACACTTTATTTCAACAGACTCTGGCGCCGTACCTGTCGTCAAAACTCCAAAGACCGACTGCACAGTTGCACAATAAAAGCGCTACTTCATCCTGCCTGCGCTACCAAAATAAGAGTCTCAAAAGAAAGGAATCTATATGTGTGCTTGTAATTGTAACATGCTTGTTACACTTTTAACTTATTAACAATATTAACTATATGTGTTAAACATGCTTGTATTATCTTTAAACACCTTTAACTTATTAACAATATTAACTATATGTGTTAAACATGCTTGTATTATCTTTAAACACCTTTAACTTGTTAACAATATTAACTATGTGTTAAACATTCTTGTATTATCATTAAACACCTTTAATTTATTAACAATATTAACTATATGTGTTAAACATGCTTGCATTATCACTAAACATCTTTAACTTGTTAACAATATTAACTGTGTTAAACATGCTTGTATTATCATTAAACACCTTTAATTTATTAACAATATTAACTATATGTGTTAAACATGCTTGCATTATCACTAAACATCTTTAACTTGTTAACAATATTAACTATATGTGTTAAACATGTTTGCATTATCTTTAAACACCTTTAACTTAACAATATTAACTTTTTGTGTTAAACATGCTTGTATTATCATTAATCACCTTTAACTTGTTAACAATATTAACTATATGTATTAAACAAACTTGTATTTTCATTAAACACCTTTAATTTATTAACAATATTAACTATATGTGTTAAACATGCTTGTATTATCATTAAACACCTTTAACTTGTTAACAAAAACATATGTTTCATAAATAAGTAAATATAAATTATATATATGAATGAGGTAGATCCCCACGACTTGATCAATTGAAAAATAGCTCGCCTGCAGAAAAAGTGTGAGCACCCCTGCACTACGCCATACCGCCCCTAAATTTGTGGTATCATCCAAAACTAATGTAAAGTATCAAACAGAAAAATAAGTGATTATTACATTTTAACAGAAGTGTAGATAGAACATGTTAAAACAGAAAATAAGCAGATATTAACAGTAAATGAACAAGTAGATTAATAATACATTTTTACAGCTTGTCCCTCATAATGTTGACAAAATAATAGAATGGAAAATGACACAATATGTTACTGCATAGACTAATTAGGAGCCTTTGTTTGTTTACTTACTACTAAAAGACAAGTTGTCTAGTATGTTCACTATTTTATTTAAGGACTAAATTGCAATAATAAACATATGTTTCATGTACACTAAGATGTTTTGTTCAAATAAAGCCAATAATGACATTTTTTGTGGTCCCCTTTTATTTAGAAAAGTATCAAAATACATTTTGGTACCGGGACAACACTAATTGTGCATTGTGTCCTTCAGGCATCGCTGGCTCCACTGCATGACAGACGACCCCCCGACAACACACCCTCCGGAGCCCAAGAAGTTCCTGGCCGAGGTCCACCAGTTCAACACGAGCGGCAGCCCCCAGCAGTACGTGCCCTACTCCACTACCCGCAAAAAGATTCACGAGTGGGTGCCGCCCCAAGCCGGAGCTCATTGAGCTCCTGAAACTGATGTTCTCCTCAATAAAACCTCTGTATGTACCTTCACAATGGAAGTCACCTGACTTTTCTTAGCATGGCGTGGGTGTGGCACAGTGTGAATGAGGACAAACTGACAAACAGGTGAGCTTCTGCATCATCCTCAGAGCTGTGGGGAGTATTTTGGTGACCTTATTTGGGGTGTATGCTGCGTGTTAATCGCTGCAGGATTATCCACGGCAAAGTTGCAGCGTGCGGCATTTCGTGTTGCTAAAGCTTCCCTGCGGCTGAGAGGACAGGAAGTGCATCGTTGTGGCTCTCGTCCAGCACGCTAAGGTTCGCCTTTTATGTTTTTTTTACTGCAATACTTGTGCAGAAAATATGCATTTGTGGACATGGACTGATGCAAAAAAATATGCACAAAGGAAAAAAACTTCTTTTAGCTTCATAGTTTAATACAGTAAGGGCCAAATTTAAGGACTTTTAAGGTCGGGTTGAAGCTTTTTCAGATATTCATAGCAATATACTGATTTAAAAAATGTTATGTACTGTATCCACACTTTTAAGCTATAACAACATTGCCCTTAATAGAATGCAGAGAAATGATTACAAATATTGCCGTTTAATTTTTCACTTACTCAGATGTTTTCATTAGCTGACAGATGAGGAGGCTCACTCTGACGTCACTGTGTCCTGTCGGGGACAGTTTGGAAGAAGAAGAAGAAAAAGGAGCGAGAAGACGCCAAAGTGTAAGTGTCATTACTATTCTTGACCAAAGGAGGGTGCTGTGTCCTCTCATTTGTATCATCTGGATCAGGGTTCGGCAACCCAAAATGTTGAAAGAGCCATATTGGACCATAAATACAAAAAAGTAATCTGCCTGGAGCCGCAAAAAAATAAAAGCCTTATATATAAGTGTTATAATGAAGACAACACATGATATAAGTGGCTAATTAGCTATATTAGCCTACTATCAAAATGACTTCATAAGCATTATAATGAAGACAACACATGATGTAAGTGGCTAATTAGCTATATTAGCCTACTATCAAAATGACTTCATAAGTGTTATAATGAAGACAACACATGATGCAAGTGGCTAATTAGCTATATTAGCCTACTATCAAAATGACTTCATAAGCGTTATAATGAAGACAACACTTGATGTAAGTGGCTAATTAGCTATATTAGCCTACTATCAAAATGACTTCATAAGTGTTATAATGAAGACAACACATGATGTAAGTGGCTAATTAGCTATATTAGCCTACTATCAAAATGACTTCATAAGTGTTATAATGAAGACAACACATGATGTAAGTGGCTAATTAGCTATATTAGCCTACTATCAAAATGACTTCATAAGTGTTATAATGAAGACAACACATGATGTAAGTGGCTAATTAGCTATATTAGCCTACTATCAAAATGACTTCATAGGCGTTATAATGAAGACAACACATGATGTAAGTGGCTAATTAGCTATATTAGCCTACTATCAAAATGACTTCATAAGTGTTATAATGAAGACAACACATGATGTAAGTGGCTAATTAGCTATATTAGCCTACTATCAAAATGACTTCATAAGCGTTATAATGAAGACAACACATGATGTAAGTGGCTAATTAGCTATATTAGCCTACTATCAAAATGACTTCATAAGTGTTATAATGAAGACAACACATGATGTAAGTGGCTAATTAGCTATATTAGCCTACTATCAAAATGACTGTGTCACAGGCTGACGCAAATCTTTGTTGGCAGAAATGTTGAAATGTAATATTTATTCTACACATTTTTACAACATTGGAAAACATTAGTAAACTTTCTCAGAGGATGAGGTAACTCCTGGAAATGACTTAGTCTTAGAATGGCCAAAGGTGTAGATGTGTGTGTCCAAGTAGGCTGTCTTCTTCTAGTAGATTTTTTACAATCTTTGCAAGCTAGGTAACGTTTGCTGTGGTCTGGAACAACATGGCGCACAAACAAATATCAGAAATTCAGCCAATATTACATACAGATGATGTGTCATGAGACATGCAAATTAATTACACAAAGGACATAAGTAAAGGAAATTAAATGAGCTCTAATGAGGCATAATGATGCAATATGTACTGTACATACAGCTAGCCTAAATAGCATGTTAGCTTGCAGCCATGCAGTGACCAAATATGCCTGATTAGCACTCCAACAAGTCAATAACATCAACAAAGCTCACCTTTGTGCCTTCACGCACAGCACAAAACATTTGGTGGACAAAATGAGACAAAGAAGGAGTGGCATAAAACACGGCGTTCTGTGGCAGCGTCGGAGAAAGTTGTACATGTAAACAAACTGTTGAGTCTCAGTCCAAACAGTGAGTTCAAGGGGTGCTGAAATTAGTAGGACAAAGCGGCGCTCGCCAAATACTCTCATCAGTGAAGCATTAAACACAAACTTATTAAACAGTGTGCTTTCTAACAAATAGGAAGGTTTGTGTCGTGTTTGTCCTCCTACAGAAACCATATTACAACAAAAAACTTATTTTTCACCCCATTTTTTTCCATTTCAGATACATTTTTAAAAAAAGCTCCAGGGCGGCGCTAAAGAGCCGCGGGTTGCTGACCCCCGATCTAGATCAGGGGTCTTCAATGTTTTCCAGTGCACGGACCCCCAAACTGATGGAGAAATGTAGCGGGGACCACTTACTTATATATCTTGTACACAATTGTGTTTTAAATGAAACATATCCTAAAGATACCTTGTTAATTCAAATAGTACCAGCTATTAGCTAGATAATAGCTAGATCTCTTAAATGCTAAGATTATTATATTTCAACTTATTTATGCATGTTTTTATTTCAAACCTGCAATGTACAGTGAGTAATTATAAACCAAAGACATTTAAATGTGTGGAAAAATTGCACGCGGAATAAAAGAACACATTAAAAAAAGTAACCCCCCGCCCCCGCGCGGTACCTCTGCAGATGTCCTAGGGCAGGGGTCGGCAACCTTTACCAGTCAAAGAGCCATTTTGACCAGTTTCACAAATTAAAGATAACAATGGGAGCCACAAGAAATTTTTGAAATGTAAAATAACACTGCATAATAAGTTTTTTTTTTGCTTTGTGCTATGTATAAACTAGGGGTCTCAGACACGCTGCCCATACCTTAATATGGAATTTGAATGCTGGTGCGGCACGCGGGTTTTATATGAATGGCGCTTGTCAGCGTCATGCGTGCCGTGATGGTACAGCATATAGCAGCCACCACAATCAACGTGCCTGATCAGCTACACTTTGTGTGGGGCTCCCGCTTGTCAGCGTCATGCGTGCCGTGATTGTGCAGTATATAGCACCCACTATAACCAGCGTGTCTGATCAGCCACACCTTGTCTGAGGCTTTTGCTTGCTCATGTAAGTGACAGCAAGGCATACTTGGTCAACAACCACACAGGTTATACTGACGGTGTCGGCATAAAAAAACCAAAAACTAAAAACTTTAACACTCTTACTAATAATGCGCCACACTGTGAACCCACACTAAACAAGAATGACAAACACATTTCGGGAGAACATCTGCACCGTAACACAACATAAACACAACAGGACAAATACCCAGAATCCCATGCAGCCCTAACTCTTCCGGGCTACATTACACACCCCCGCTACCAAACCCCGCCCACCTCAACGGACGCACGGGGGGGGGGGGGGGGGGGGGGGGGGGGGGTTGATGTGTGAGGGAGCAGGGTTGGGGTGGGGGCGGGGTTTGGTTGTGTTAAGGTGCAGATGTTCTCTCGAACTGTGTTTGTCATTCTTGTTTGGTTTTGGTTCAAAGCGTGGTGCATTATTAGTAAGAGTGTTAAAGTTGTTTTATATGGTCAACGTCAGTGTAACCTGTGTGGCTGTTGACCAAGTATGCTTGCTGTCACTTACATGTGCAAGCAGAAGATGCATATAACAAAAGGCTGGGCTGGCACGCTGTTTATACAGATTGTAGAGGGCGCTAAATGCTGTATCATCATAGCACGCCCTTATTATTATTGTTAGGGTGAAAATCGGAGAATTTTCTGCGAGAGGCACTGAAATTCGGAAGTCTCCCGGGGGGGTCGGCAAGTATGCAGCTGAGCCGCATCAGAGTGATCAAAGAGCCGCATGCGGCTCCGGAGCCGCGGGTTGCCGACCCCTGTCCTAGGGGTCGTTGACCCCCTGTGGAAGACCTCTGAACTAGATAGTGAAGACAGCTACTGAGTCAGACTACAAAACACTCTTGATTTATTAACATTGGTGCATCTCCCAAGAATATATTACGTTGATGTCATTAGCTGATTCGTCCCTTGCAAAATAGTGCTCCTTTAAAAAATAAAGTGTGATGGGGGCACAGACCCAAAGTGATGTCAAGTCCAGGCCTCTTCCTCATCCTCATCGTCCCCGCTGCCAACTGACATCTCTCATTTTAAGTGCACCCACAGTGCGTCGCCGTGTCCTCCATCGCTTCGCTTCAGCATCACTGTCTCGCCACGCACGCTCCACCAGAGCACAGTGCTGGTGTCAGGTCTTGCACCGCAGTTTGAGCTTTTCAACTTTAATGGGTCACAGTTGCTGCCTTGGGTCTTGTTTTCTTTTTTTTTTTTACCTGCCCTCCCACCCCAAGCACTGCGCTGAAAAAATACCCACCATGCCCCACTTCTGTCCACTTCCTGTGTGTGTTTACGCATACACAATGAGGCCCCAACTTTGCCCAGTCCTGAAGCAAGACCAATCACAATGTGTCTCCACCAATGCATATTGTCACCTTTAATGATGATACATGAAGTTTAGATAATTAAATACAAAACCCAAAACCAGTGAAGTTGGGATGTTGTGTAAATGGTAAATAAAAACAGAAGACAATGATTTGCAAATCCTTTTCAACTTATATTCAATTGAATAGACTGCAAAGACAAGATATTTAACGTTCGAACTGGTAAACGTGATCTTTTGCAAATATTAGCTCATTTGGAATTTGATGCCTGCAACATGTTTAAAAAAAGCTGGCACACGTGGGAAAAAAGACTGAGAAAGTTGAGGAATATTCATCAAACACTTATTTGGAACATCCCACAGGTGAACAGACTAATTGGGAACAGGTGGGTGCCATGATTGGGTATAAAAGCAGCTTCCACGAAATGCTCAGTCATTCACAAACAAGGATGGAGCGAGGGTCACCACTTTGTCAACAAATGCATGAGCAAATTGTTGAACAGTTTAAGAAAAAACTTTCTCAACCAGCTATTGCAAGGAATTTAGGGATTTCGCCATCTACGGTCCGTAATATCATCAAAGGGTTCAGAGAATCTGGAGAAATCACTGCAGGTAAGCGGCATGCCCGTGACATTCGATCCCTCTGGCGGTACTGCATAAAAAAGCGACATCAGTGGGTAAAGGATATCACCACATGGGCTCAGGAACACTTCAGAAAACCACTGTCAGTAACCACAGTTGGTCGCTGCATCTGTAAGTGCAAGTTATAACTCTACATGCAAAGCGAAAGCCATTTATCAACAACACCCAGAAACGCCGCCGGCTTCGCTTTGCCCGAGCTCATCTAAGATGGACTGATGCAAAGTGGAAAAGTGTTCTGTGGTCTGACAAATCCACATTTCAAAGTGTTTTTGGAAACTGTGGACGAAAACTCCGCACCAAAGAGGAAAAGAACCACCCGGACTGTTCAACATATGTTGCCGTCCAAGCAACGTTATCATGGACGCCCCTGCTTATTTCTGCAAGACAATGCCAAGCCGCGTGTTAAAACAGCGTGGCTTCCTAGTAAAAGAGTGCGGGTACTAGACTGGCCTGCCTGTGACGTGCAGAATGTGGCTTGGCATTGTCTTGCTGAAATAAGCAGGGGCGTCCATGAAAACGACGTTGCTTGGATGGCAACTTATGTTGCGCCAAAACCTGTATGTACCTTTCAGCATTAATGGCGCCTTCACAGATGTGTAAGTTACCCCTGTCTTGGGCACTAATACACCCCCATACCATCACACATGCTGGCCTTTACACTTTGCGCCTATAACAGTCCGGATGGTTCATTTCCTCTTTGTTCCAGAGGACACGACTTCCATAGTTTATAAAAACAATGTGGACTCGTCAGATCACAGAATACCTTTCCGCTTTGCATCAGTCCATCTTATATGAGCTTAGGTCCAGCGAAGCTGGCGGCGTTTCTGGGTGTTGTTGATAAATGGCTTTGGCTTTGCATAGTAGAGTTTTAACTTGCACTTACAGATGTAGCGACCAACTGTAGTTACTGACAGTGGTTTTCTGAAGTGTTCCTGAGCCCATGTGGTGATATCCTTTACACACTGTCGCTTTTTGATGCAGTACCGCTTGAGGGATCGAAAGTCACGGGCATTGCCGCTTACGTGCAGTGATTTCTCCAGATTTTCTGAACCTTTTGATGATATTAAGGACCGTAGATGGTGAAATCCCTAAATTCCTTGCAATAGCTGGTTGATAAATGTTTTTCTTAAACTGTTTAACAATTTGCTCAGGCATTTGTTGACTAAGTGGTGACCCTCGCCCCATCCTTGTTTGTGAATGACTGAGCATTTCGTGGAAGCTGCTTTTATACCCAATCATGGCACCCACCTGTTCCCAATTAGCCTGTTCACCTGTGGGATGTTCCAAATAAGTGTTTGGTGAGCATTCCTCAACTTTCTCAGTCTTTTTTGCCACTTGTGCCAGCTTTTTTGAAACACATTGCAGTCATCAAATTCCAAATGAGCTAAAAATAACTAAGATTACCAGTTCGGATGTTAAATATCTTGTCTTTGCAGTCTATTCAATTGAATATAAGTTGAAGAGGATTTTCAAATC
>NC_084572.2:9312500-9407500 GCF_033978685.3 Nerophis lumbriciformis | reverse complement strand
ATCGGTCCTTTAGGTGGAGCTGATGGTGCATCACCGAAAAAGAAAAGGATTGACTTCACAGAATGGGAGGAGGATACACCTGTGCTTGTTGATGAAGTAGAGGATTATTCCTCTACAAACTTCCATCTCGACGGATCAGCAGAGGAAAATCTACTTTCCTTTTGGGGGAAACAAGGACAATCATTCCCACGACTACAACACCTTGCCAAGAGAATCCTATGCGTCCCAGCAACAAGTGGCGCAAGTGAGCGCTCCTTCAGCGCAGCAGGGCGCATTTTAGAGGCCAGGCGCTCTCGCCTGAATCCTGGCACTGTAGATGACATTTTATTCCTGCATAGTGCTAACAAAAAAAAAAGTAAGTAGACATACGGTTGGATATGTTAAACGAATTAGTCTACGTTACCTATAGGCTATACCAAATAAGCCCATGTCTAACCTATATTGAGTTCGGTCAGCTGAATAATTTTGATGGTTACGTGTTGTTTGGGCGCACTACAATGCAAAGGAATTAAGGCAATTGCGTTGTTGATTGTGTTTTTTTTCTATTGGAGATATACTACTATGTGTGAATTATTTGGCCTCGCTTTCAAGTGAAGCGCATCTCCGATTGGCTACAATGTAAGGCTATTTAGCCTGCTTTGTTTGTCGCGACCGTCTATTTTCATTATAATTCAAGTTTGATGATAAAGTGCAGTCTGATGGGTTTGATTTCCCCCCTTCAGCTTTTTGCCTTGGCCAATAAGTTGCAGGCAATTTATTATTATTATTTATTTAATTTATTTTTGTTTAAATAGAGATGACATACATATGTTATTGTATAATTTAAGTTTGTGCGCGTGATTGACAGCCTAAGGCTTATGAGGCACATTTTTTATTTATTTTTTTATTTCAACTTAAAAACGTATGAGCCTATGCCTAGAACATAGGCTATGTGTTTATCTTTATTTTCCTGCCTGTCGTTGACAATGGAGATTGTCTGATATTTTGTCATGGCTGCAGATCAATCAATAAAGGTTCATCTTTGTCGCGAAATTGTTCACTGTTTCACTGTGCACCCCGCCCTCGTCCCTATTTGAGCATTATAACGTTAACAAGTTAATATTCATTGAAATAAATTCAGAAAAAAATGTTTACCTAACGAAAATATAGGCCTAGTCTTTCTAAAACATTTTTTTAACTTCTTAAAAGCCTCGTTCTGCTTGCTGCAACTGCGCACACAAAGTGTGAGGAACGCACTCCTGATCTGAGGGCATTGGCAACAATAGTCAACACTTTCTTAATGGAAATGACAATAATACTATAATAATGATAAATAATATTATCACGCATTAATATCTCTTAGCCACTAACGCGTGGCCAAGAGATATTAATGCGTGGCACACATTGAATGTCTCTGCTGCATTGGATCAGTCTCCTTTCTTTAACAGGCAAAAGCTTTCTAACCTCACTAATGCCTTGCATCGTCTATATTAGATATATAACAACTGGCGGATGGCGGGCGGGTGTGGTTTTGATAAAATGTTGGTTGGGTGGATGGCGGATGGATGACGACTTTTGTGATGCGGTTGCGGATGAAATAATTGCCTATCCGCGCATCTCTAGTATATAGAGATATACTGTAATAACTTGAAGTAGATAATTAATCAATCAATCAATGTTTACTTATATAGCCCTAAATCACGAGTGTTTCGAAGGGCTGCACAAGCCACAACGACATCCTCGGCTCAGATCCCACATCAGGGCAAGGAAAAACTCAACCCAATGGGACAATGAGAAACCTTGGAGAGGACCGCAGATCAACTGGTCTAAAAGGGAGATTAAAAACCAATTACAAACCAAGATGTTTTTTTAATGAACTAAAAGCTTACCTTTTTTTTTTATATCTGCATAGTATGTATATATTATTAATGTTGTAAATACAAATCTTTATATATCTAGAAAGGGTGGTCCTAAAGAGGTAGGCATTTTTCTCAGGTCTCAAGAAAGCACCAAATACAAGAGTGTGTGTGTGTGTGTGTGTGTGTGTGTGTGTGTGTGTGTGTGTGTGTGTGTGTGTGTGTGTGTGTGTGTGCGTGTGTGTGTTGACGAGGCAACGCATAAAAGACACCCCCACAGGTTTTAAAAACATAAACAGCTTAAATATTTAGTCCTAACAGCCTCTCAGGGACATTTTCAGACAGTTTATCTTCTGTTTTGGTTTTGGTGTGGATCAGGGGTGCCCACATTTTTTCTACTTTTCAATGTACCAAGTGGAGGGGATCTACCTCATTCATATATATAATTTATATATATGTATTTATGAAAGAGAGGTTAACAAGTTAAAGGTGTTTAATGATAATACAAGCATTTTTAACATTCCTTTCTTTCATGCAGACAAGAATATAAGTTGGTATGATTGTGATGACTTGCATTGATTGGAATCAGACAGCAGTGATGATAACCTCCACATTTTCTAATGGAGGAGGAAAAAAGTCCTCCTTTCTGTCCAATACCACATGAAAGTGCTTGCTTTTTGCCACCTTAATAGTCCTTTTTATGCACTTTACAAGAAATACATTGGCGGCAAACTCCGTAGCTTTTTTGTAGTGTGCATATGTATGTATATATTAATAATTTATGTATATACAAGTTTGTACATAGAGTGAACAGGTAGTTCTAGCTCAGAGTCATTTATGATTTAAAGAAAAGGGGTGGGATTAAATAAGTGTAAACTTCTTCTCACTCCTTTTCAAATATGTAAAAAAAAAAAAAGAAAGTCATTGCTCATTTTGTTTATTTTTTAAGTTTTTTTATTCTCCATTGTTTTCATTTTGTTATACAGTATATCTCTATATACTGTACATATTTATTTATTCTTTTTAAATTAATTTTGGCCAAAGGTGGCGCAATTACATTTTTTACACACACTTGTTATTACATATGTAGCACTGTATTGGATCAAGCTTGCTCTTGTTTTCTTTGCAAAATATATCAAATCGAATCAAATTTTTATTAATTTGATGGGTAGTTTGCTGTAAAGTTAAGTATTTCTATTTAGACAAAAACATGTTTGGAAAAGTATGATAAATGTACTGTAATATTTGTTGCAATATTGGATACTATTAAAAGTTTAAAATGTATGCAATTTCAAGCAGTACATATATTTTTTCTGTCAAAATGACAAAAAATCAATCTCAACATTTAGTGAGAGAATATGAATTACTTTATTGGCACATTTCATTTCCAGGTGTTTGCGGGCCAGATAAAATGATGTGAGTTTGACCACTGTGCCTTGGGGTATTCTTTTTCTGCTTTTAAAAATCTTATGCCTGCATCATAATATGGACTTAATGTAGCGTAACGTATTGGGGCAAAGCGGTGTGGAACATGTGAGCATAGATATAAAAGAGTGGACTTGGGCATATGTAGGAGGTGTGTGACTACGGTCCATCTGCTCCATAAGTGTCACAATGATGGTTCCGTGGCAGTAAAACTTGCCCAGGGTTTTTGTGTCCCCGGTGATTTCCCCTGGCAGCCATGCATCTGTTCAGCGTGGAGCGTCGCCTCCAGTCAGCTTAAATTTACCGCCAACAAAACCTTCCCCGTCTTTACGGCGTCCATTCAAGTGCGCCATAGATTTAGTTCCCCCTGTCGGGCCGCACAAAGGAGGTGGTCCTCCGTGAAGAGAATCTATTATCGAGACCGCGGTGGTGGGGGGCGAACCCCGACACTTCTCGTCTTCATTTGAATTAGACTTTTTGTGCTGGTTACAGCAGATTGAGGATTAAAGCACCACCTAAATGATCTTTATCTGGAAAAAGCCTTTTAAAACACTGCTAAGTATCACATTTGAACGCTCTGTGTTGATATCTGTCATGCAATAACATGTATCGGTTCATTTTGTGCCCTTATTTGCACAATAAAAACAGAAAGTAAACAAATAAACACATGACATGGCAGGCCACGTTAATGCAGACCAAGTTTCCTGGTACCTTTGAACAAGCTTTTTGGCTCTCCTTTAGTTGCATTTGAGAAGGCGTCGCTGTTGTTTGAAAGCTAACCTAGCTTTTAAAAAGACCCACAATCTCTACTATTTTTTTTTTTAGTTTTCTTTAGTTTTTAAAAAGGTCAACTTCATTGTCGACCATCACATTGGCCCAGCTGGCTAGCTAAGAGCGTTTTCACGTGATGCCACGTCAACTCAGTGGCCTAGTGGTTAGAGTGTCCGCCCTGAGAGGGGTAGGTCGTGAGTTCAAACCCCGGCCAAGTCATACCAAAGACTATACAAATGGGACCCATTACCTCCCTGCTTGGCACTCAGCATAAAGGGTTGGAATTGGGGGTTAAATCACCAAAAATGATTCCCGGGTGCAGCCACTGCTGCTGCTCACTGCTCCCCTCACCTCCCAGGGGGCGAACAAGGGGATGGGTCAAATGCTGAGGACAAATTTCATCACACCTAGTGTGTGTGTGTGAGACAATCATTGGTACTTTAACTTTAACTTACAAGTAGGCGCAGCATTGGCTGCTGTGACGCGAGAAATTGGGCCGCCATCTTGAAGTGGTGATGAGGAGCCGGCGAGCGGCCTAAACTGACAGTTGACAGCTAGAAAACAAAGATGGTGTTCAGCGTTTTCCGGCTCAAATGAGCAGACTGTTGAAAATAGGAATCGAAGGATTACTTTTCACAAGTAAGATTTAACAGTAACGTACTATTGGTTGTGTTTTGTGAAAAGAATATGACCACAGAGTTGAGAAGAAGCAAAGATCTTCAATAGTACTGAAATCGTAGCCACTAGCAAACAAGAGTATGACCATAATAGAATTGAATGTCAATGAAATTAATTACATTTAAAAATGTCATAATTGAATAACATAAAGTTGAAATAAATGATGAAGATAAAGATTGTAAAAGCCAACAGGGGTAAAAGTTAGGACCACAGTCCAGATTGTGTAGGGGCGGGGGGTAATATATGTATGCAAATTGTATATAGTTCTCTGCAAACCTATGAAATGTTCAATTTTGTCTTCATTATTTTGTCAGAATGCACCAGAATGCTTCATTTGTATGTGAAAATCACAATAAATCTTCTGGGGGAGGATGACCCCCCTACAGGGGTTTGCTTTACAAACTTTCAGCCCCACCTAAAACAAAATTCTCCAGCCGCCCCTGATTATGATGCATTCTTATTTTAGGCAAAGTATAAGACAATAGTTTCTTAACAGTATAATTGTAACCAGGAATAAGTCTTCAAGTAACGATATTCAAATACCAACATTGTTGGGTAAGACATAATTTGGTTTTATTCTGAATCCAGTGCAACAGATTGGTGGTTTTAGCTGATTTAAAGACTTTCAGGTGTTTATATATGTTTATGTTGAAGTATTTGGCTTTTATCCAAAGCGACATACATAAAAAAATACATATAAAACAATCACTGTAAACATGATCATTTAAGGGAAGAATGTAATAGAAAATATCAATACAAAGTGTCAAGACAGAATAAACTCTGTGCTGCTGCAGCAACAGAGATACAGTCTATAAGATATATAGATATCTAATGTATTCATACATTGTTTATGTAGGATATACACATGTATATATAACCTCACCATATTGTTTTTTCAATTTAAAAATAGCTGACCGTTTTTTCCCCCTTCTCTGGGATTATATTCCCAGTTTTGATCTCGGACATCTGGTCACTTATAGCAGTGTTTTTCAACCTTTTTTGAGCCAAGGCACTTCTTTTTACGTTGGAAAAAATCCAAAGGCACACCACCAGCAGAAATCTTTGAAAAACCAAACTCAGTTGACAGTAAAAAGTCGTTGTCGCAATTGTTTAAAGCATAACCAAGCATGCATCACTATAGCTCTTGTCTCAAAGTAGGTGTACTGTCACCACCTGTCACATCACACCCTGACTTATTTGGACTTTTTTGCTGTTTTCCTGTGTGTAGTGTTTTAGTTCTTGTCTTGCGCTTCTATTTTGGTGTTTTTTTTTCTCTTTTTTCGGTATTTTCCTGTAGCAGTTTCATGTCTTCCTTTGAGCGACATTTCCTGCATCTACTTTGTTTTAGCAATCAAGAATATTTCAGTTCTTTTTAATCCTTCTTTGTGTGGACATTGTTGATTGTCATGTCATGTTCGGACGTACTTTGTGGACACCGTCTTTGCTCCACAGTAAGTCTTTGCTGTCGTCCAGCATTCTGTTTTTGTTTACTGTGTAGCCAGTTCAGTTTTAGTTTCATTCTGCATAGCCTTCCCTAAGCTTCAATGCCTTTTCTTAGGGGCACTCACCTTCTGTTTACTTTTGGTTTAAGCATTAGACACATTTTTACCTGCACGCTGCCTCCCGCTGTTTCCGACATCTAGAAAGCAATTAGCTACCGGCTGCCACCTACTGATATGGAAGAGTATTACATGGTTACTCTGCCGAGCTCTAGACAGCACCGACACTCAACAACAACACATCATTTGCAGACTATAATTACTGCTTTGCAAAAAACATTTTTAACCCAAATAGGTAAAATTACATAATCTTCCACGGCACACTCGACTGTATCTCATATAAGAATATTCTATTACTGTTAAGCAAACTATGAATAATAAAACAAGTGTCCTTTATCATAGCTACACGTATGACAAAAAAAGCACGTGAAAATCAGTGGTATTCAGTGAGGTAAGATGAATTAAATGTTCATTGCTCCTGCCAAATGAATTGCACTGAGTGGAGCTGATCACCACTCCAAGATGGCGGCCCCACGTCTCGTCAGAGCCAGTAGGCAGTAGCGCTGCATGCTGCGTACCCTTAGAAGATGTCTATGACGCCACCAATCTGGAGGTCGGCCATGTTGGAGGTAAACAGTGTTGCGCAAAGTGTTCTTAAGAATCTACAGTTATACCGTTTGACCACCCGCTGTTAGTGGATTGTTTGCAAAAAATATTGATCATAAACAAGGACTAGTCATGACTTTTTATCGAAAGTGTTACCGTGTTTAGCACGCAACGTTACCGCTAGCTAAGAGTAACCGCTTGTGATTATGTCTCAAACATTACACGCACAAAATAATTAGGAATTTACTGGAAATGTTACTTTTACTGTCTGCAACAGTCCGATGTCTCTAGTAAATGAAGATGATAGCACTCAGCGTCAGTTTGTCCACGTAACGCTCCTTGTCTTTGGGGTCATGTGCAGTTTTTTAAATCATTTGACATCAAATGTTCCTGTGGTTTTGACTTTTTGGCTCCATTCAGTTAAACGTAATAATTGTAACAGTTTCCAAAAAAACAATTTGAAATGTGGACTGGTCAGACCACAGAACCCTTTTCCACTTTGCATCAGTCCATCTTAGATGAGCTCAGGCCCAGTGAAACTGGCAGCGTTTCTGGGTGTTGTTGATAAATAGCTTTCACTTTGCATAGTAGAGTTTTAACTTGCACTTACAGATGTGGCGACCAACTGTAGTTACCGACAGTGGTTTTCTGAAGTGTTCCTGAGCCCATGTGGTGATATCCTTTACACACTGATGTCGCTTTGTGATGCAGTACCGCCTGAGGGATCCAAGGTGTGTAATATCATGGCTTACGTGCAGTGATTTCTCCAGATTCTCTGAACCTTTTGATGATATTGCAGACCTTAGATGGTGAAATCCCTAAATTCCTTGCAATAGCTGGTTGAGAAATGTTGTTCTTAAACAATTTGCTCAGGCATTTGTTGACAAAGTGGTGACCCTCGCCCCGTCCTTGTTTGTGAATGACTGAGCATTTCGTGGAAGCTGCTTTTATACCCAATCATGGCACCCACCTGTTCCCAATTAACCCGTTCACCTGTGGGACGTTCCAAATAAGTCTTTGATGAACATTCCTCAACTTTCTCAGTCTTTTTCGCCACTTGTGCCAGCTTTTTTGAAACATGTTGCAGGCATCAAACTCCAAATGAGCTAATATTTGCAAAACAAAGTTTACCAGTTCGAACGTTTAATATCTTGTCTTTGCAGTCTATTCAATTGAATATAAGTTGAAAAGGATTTGCAAATCATTGTATTCTCTTTTTATTTGTCTTTTACACAACGTGACAACTTCACTGCTTTTGGGTTTTGTATTTTTTTTTTTTACATTAGTCTCATTTCAAAGACATTATTACATTTGCTAAAAGGGAGTAAACAGTGGAACAGATGACAATATTTGTGACATTTAGTGGTGAAGGATAGTTTGGCCTGGTGACACTGATTAGTCACCAGGCCTTGTTGCCAAAGTAGCAACCCCCCCGCCCCCCGTTTGTTGCATGTTTGTGTTTGTGTGCACGTGAGTGCAATTCGTCATCTGCGACTGTACCTAATGAGCCTCGTTAGCATCATTTGTGGACCACAACGCTGATGCAGCGAACAGAAGGAAGAAAGTAGTGTAATTACTCATCAAATGTGTGCCAGGAGGATGTTTGAGAAGCTTCCTGTTTATACTCAACAATGGCGCTCAGATTAGATTAGATGGCGCTTCCCTGAGAGCCCATGCATGTATAATAAGTGGCTATTCCCACGGACGTATTGGGTGTCGCTGAGCAACATGAGCGACGGTTTCATTAAACAAAAGACTTTAATCTGCATTGGAGGCGCAAAGAAAATGTAATTTGCTCTTGTCTTTGACTGCTGAGAGGTCGGGGCTGGGAATCATGCACTGCAAAAACTGAAATCTAAGTAGGATGAAATATCTCAAATAAGGGTGATATTTGCTTATTTTCTGTCTGATAAGATAATTCTTCTCACTAAGCAGATTTTATGTTAGAGTGTTTTACTTGTTTTAAGTGTTTTGGTCCTAAATGATGTCAGTAAGATATTACAGCTTGTTGCTGAGATGTGATGACCTATATTGAGTAAAACATGCTTGAAACTAGAATATCAAGTGTTGTGTCATCAACACTCACAAGTATAAAACTACTTTTTTAACATAATCATTTCTTACTTCAAGCATGACAAAAAAAAAAATCATGATGCTGAGCGCCTATCATTATGTCAAGATATGCACTAGCATTTACTTCATTTAAGAATGTTTTTCAACATATTGAGCAAAAAGGTCTCTTTTTTTTCTACCAAGAAAAGTGCACTTGTTATTAGTGAGAATATACTTATTTTAAGCTATTTTTGGGTTCATTGAGGTTAGCTAATTTTACTCGTTTTGGAAAGTCTTGACAAGCCGAATTTTCTTGTTCTATTGGCACATAATTTTGCTTAGTTCAAATAAAATACCCCTCATTTTTGTTTTGTTTTTTCTTGTTTTTGAACACTGACTTTTTGCAGTGCACTTTCCTGAGCTCTGCTTTTGTGACATAAAGTTGTACTTAAGTGTGTATGGGAAAATTTTTAAATAGCTTAAATGTGCCATTAATTATTATAATTGGAATTTCATACATAAATGTGTTATTAAATGCCATTAATGTATTTTTAATTGTAAGTATTTAATTCATTATTTTAATATTAAATTAAATATTTAATCATTGCATTATTAATTTATTTTATTTCATTATTAAAAAAAATTTTATTTCACATTTTAATTAATGATTTAATGGCTTATTAATTTTTTAATTTATATTTTGTATTATATTATTTTCATCTATTCATCTTTTTTTAATATTTTCTTTTTTTATATAACTATTTCGTGAACGTGTGTGTCAGCGCTTGATCAAATATTAGTGAGAATATACTTATTTTAAGGTATTTTTGAGTTCATTGAGGTTAGCTAATTTTACTCGTTTTGGAAAGTCTTGACAAGCCGAATTTTCTTGTTCTATTGGCAGATAAGTTTGCTTAGTTCAAATAAAATACCCCTCATTTTTGTTTTGTTTTTTCTTGTTTTTTAACACTGACTTTTTGCAGTGCACTATCCTGAGCTCTGCTTTTGTAACATAAAGTTGTACTTAAGTGTGTATGGGAAAAATTTTGAATAGCTTGAATGTGCCATTAATTATTATAATTGGAAATACATACATAAATGTGTTATTAAATGCCATTAATGTATTTTTAATTGTAAGTATTCATTATTTTACTATTAAATTAAATATTTAATTATTGCATTATTAATTTATTTTATTTCATTATTACATTTTTTTTATTTCACATTTTAATTAATGATTTAATGGCTTATTAATTTTTTAATTTATATTTTGTATTATATTATTTTCATCTATTCATCTTTTTTTAATATTTTCTTTTTTTTATATAACTATTTCGTGAACCTGTGTGTCAGCGCTTCCCCTCCCCCTTACCTGACGGAGAATTCGGACACCACTCGATTGATCAAATATTAGTGAGAATATACTTATTTTAAGGTATTTTTGGGTTCATTGAGGTTAGCTAATTTTACTTGTTTTGGAAAGTCTTGACAAGCGGAATTTTCTTGTTCTATTGGCACATAATTTTGCTTAGTTCAAATAAAATACCCCTCATTTTTGTTTTGTTTTTTCTTGTTTTTGAACACTGACTTTTTGCAGTGCACTTTCCTGAGCTCTGCTTTTGTGACATAAAGTTGTACTTAAGTGTGTATGGGAAAAATTTTGAATAGCTTGTGTTAGAGCCATTTACTCTTTCTGTCCGTCAAATCTATGACGTCACTAAAGGGGTTGGCTCAAGGCCAAGTGCCAGTCTACTTAGGGAGGGGCTGGGATCTTGCTCAGGTGTTGCTGAGTAGAGGTGCAACAGTTTTTGACTGTGCCAGGCTTTGATTTGTTTGTTCCCGTTTATTTTCCATTTTTGTTACCAAGTACCTACATCAAAGTGCCACCTATGTCTATCAAGCTCCATGTTCTGATGTTTAAATGTTAGTTGTATGGTTGTGGTTGTGTCTGTGCTTGTGTTTTTGTTCTGTTGTTTTTGGGTATGTTAAGAAAGCAATGATGCACTGTGCCCAAGACAAATTTCCCCGCGGGGACAATAAAGTTGAACCTTGAACCTTGAACCTTGAACCTTGAAGTGAGTTTGATTTACGTGACTGTATATTAATAAATATGTGTGTTAAACATGGACACAATTCTGGACATCAATTGGCGACTTGTCCAGGGTGTACCCCGCCTTCCGCCCGATTGTAGCTGAGATAGGCTCCAGCGCCCCCCACGACCCCAAAGGGAATAAGCGGTAGAAAATGGATGGGAATTATTAGCCAGCTGCACACGTCTAAACTAGCTTCAGTTATATTCGGCAACCAGTAGCAGTAAGAGTATAGGACTTTACCACTACAGCTTGAATGTGCCATTAATTATTATAATTGGAAATACATACATAAATGTGTTATTAAATGCCATTAATGTAATTTTAATTGTAAGTATCTAATTTATTATTTTAATATTAAATTAAATATTTAATCATTGCATTATTAATTTATTTTATTTCATTATTAAAACATTTATATTCCACATTTTAATTAATGATTTAATGGATTATTAATTTTTTAATTTATATTTTGTATTATATTATTTTCATCTATTCATCTTTTTTTAATATTTTCTTTTTTTTATATAACTATTTCGTGAACCTGTGTGTCAGCGCTTCCCCTCCCCCTTACCTGACGGAGAATTCGGACACCACTCGATTGATCAAATATTAGTGAGAATATACTTATTTTAAGGTATTTTTGGGTTCATTGAGGTTAGCTAATTTTACTCGTTTTGGAAAGTCTTGACAAGCCAAATTTTCTTGTTCTATTGGCAGATAATTTTGCTTAGTTCAAATAAAATACCCCTCATTTTTGTTTTGTTTTTTCTTGTTTTTGAACACTGACTTTTTGCAGTGCACTTTCCTGAGCTCTGCTTTTGTAACATAAAGTTGTACTTAAGTGTGTATGGGAAACATTTTAAATAGCTTAAATGTGCCATTAATTATTATAATTGGAAATACATACATAAATGTGTTATTAAATGCCATTAATGTATTTTTAATTCTAAGTATTCAATTCATTATTTTAATATTAAATTAAATATTTAATCATTGCATTAATTTATGTTATTTCATTATTGAATTTTTTTATTTCACATTTTAATGAATGATTTAATGGCTTATTCATTTTTTAATTTATATTTTGTATTATATTATTTTCATCTATTCATCTTTTTTTAATATTTTCTTTTTTTAAATAACTATTTCGTGAACCTGTGTGTCAGCGCTTCCCCTCCCCCTTACCTGACGGAGAATTCGGACACCACTCGATTGATCAAATATTAGTGAGAATATACTTATTTTAAGGTATTTTTGGGTTCATTGAGGTTAGCTTATTTTACTCGTTTTGGAAAGTCTTGATAAGCCGAATTTTCTTGTTCTATTGGCAAATAATTTTGCTTAGTTCAAATAAAATACCCCTAATTTTTGTTTTGTTTTTTCTTGTTTTTGAACACTGACTTTTTGCAGTGCACTTTCCTGAGCTCTGCTTTTGTAACATAAAGTTGTACTTAAGTGTGTATGGGAAACATTTTGAATAGCTTGAATGTGCCATTAATTATTATAATTGGAATTTCATACATAAATGTGTTATTAAATGCCATTAATGTATTTGTAATTGTAAGTATTTAATTCATTATTTTAATATTAAATTAAATATTTAATCATTGTATTATTAATTTATTTTATTTCATTATTAAATGTTTTTTATTTCACATTTTAATTAATGATTTAATGGCTTATTAATTTTTTTATTTATATTTTGTATTATATTATTTTCATCTATTCATCTTTTTTTAATATTTATTTCGTGAACGTGTGTCAGCGCTTGATCAAATATTAGTGAGAATATACTTATTTTAAGGTATTTTTGGGTTCATTGAGGTTAGCTAATTTTACTTGTTTTGGAAAGTCTTGACAAGCCAAATTTTCTTGTTCTATTGGCAGATCATTTTGCTTAGTTCAAATAAAATACCCCTCATTTTTGTATTTTTTTTCTTGTTTTTGAACACTGACTTTTTGCAGTGTGTGACAGTTCCGAAGTGGCGAGGTCGGCTTTAAGAAGAGAGAGTGCTGGGGAGACCTGCACCAAGGCCAAAGTACAGATCTCATAAACACCTGTGGTTTTATTTGCTGCGAAACCAAGAACGGTTTTGCAATGTCGACAAAAAAAGCAACAATGACATTTTTGATTCCGCCTGGAGGAGGTCATTAAAGTGGGACATCAGGCCGTCCCAACTCCCTAGAAGGTTCCCTCTCTCCCTAAATATTCTAGGGCGCTTCCTGTGACCTCCCTCAAACATTCCTCCGCCCCAGATCTTGCACAGTACAGGCGACTTTTCACCACGTCGTAACCCTCGGTATCAGCGCACGGAGACGGAGACGGGAAGTGAGGCAGGAAGTGCGTAAAGGACACAAACATAGAGGAGAACAATGGTGTCTTGTGGGGAATCAAACCTGTGGATCCTGAGCCGCCGTCATCTGTTTTATTGTCAGTAAGAGTCTTAATGCAGAGGCCTTCAGGGACCATTTGTGGCTGAGAAATTTGAACATCGTCCATCTTTCTTTCTGCGGCCCTCTGGGGGAAACATTGTTGTTGATTTGCACCATTCCCATTTAGGGTTGTCCGATATACCGGTACTAGTATAGTATCGCGGTACTAATGAATCAAAAACGGTACTATACTCTGTTTGAAAAGTACCGCCATATTTTTTTTTTTTACAGGCATGACAGCGTGTCGTCGTCACGTGGTGACATTGCTGGTTTTATGAGCAGAGGAGCATGTTCGGCAGCGTGCACACACAGAGTACTTACAAGCAGATGCAGTGTGTAGACAGAAAAAGGAGAATGGACGCATTTTGGTGTAAAAAGTAAAGATAAAAGTGAAGTTATAACACTGAAACGCCCTCAGGAAGAGCTGCTTTAAGACATGGCTGGCTAGTTAGTGGCGAACCTCCATCCGCAGTCTGCAGTGTTTTAGTTACTTCTAAATCAATAATCCTCGCCTCCATGGCGACAAATAAAGTACATTTCTTACAAGTAGCTACACATGCTTCACTACACACCGTAGGAGGATACAATAGCTCACCGGCGTCACAATGTAAACAAATACCATGGGTGGATCTACACCTGACATCCACTGTAATGATACCAAGTACAAGAGCGTATCTCGTCGATACTACTATGATTACATCTATGTTTTTTATCGTGACAAAATCTTTTTTAAATTTTTTAATTTTTTTTATTTACAAACCCCGTTTCCATATGAGTTGGGAAATTGTGTTAGATGTAAATATAAACGGAATACAATGATTTGCAAATCATTTTCAACCCATATTCAGTTGAATATACTACAAAGACAACATATTTGATGTTCAAACTCATAAACTTTGTTTTTTTTTTGCAAATAATCATTAACTTTAGAATTTGATGCCAGCAACACGTGACAAAGAAGTTGGGAGAGGTGGCAATAAATACTGATAAAGTTGAGGAATGCTCATCAAACACTTATTTGGAACATCCCACAGGTGTGCAGGCAAATTGGGAACAGGTGGGTGCCATGATTGGGTATAAAAGTAGATTCCATGAAATGCTCAGTCATTCACAAACAAGGATGGGGCGAGGGTCACCACTTTGTCAACAAATGCGTGAGCAAATTGTTGAACAGTTTAAGAACAACATTTCTCAACAAGCTATTGCAAGGAATTTAGGGATTTCACCATCTACGCTCCATAATATCATCAAAGGGTTCAGAGAGTCTGGAGAAATCACTGCACGTAAGCAGCTAAGCCCGTGACCTTCGATCCCTCAGGCTGTACTGCATCAACAAGCGACATCAGTGTGTAAAGGATATCACCACATGGGCTCAGGAACACTTCAGAAACCCACTGTCAGTAACCACAGTTGGTCGCTACATCTGTAAGTGCAAGTTAAAACTCTCCTATGCAAGGCGAAAACTGTTTATCAACAACACCCAGAAACGCCGTCGGCTTCTCTGGGCCTGAGCTCATCTAAGATGGACTGATGCAAAGTGTAAAAGTGTTCTGTGGTCTGACGAGTCCACATTTCAAATTGTTTTTGGAAACTGTGGACGTCGTGTCCTCCGGACCAAAGAGGAAAAGAACCATCCGGATTGTTGTAGGCGCAAAGTGTAAAAGCCAGCATGTGTGATGGTATGGGGGTGTATTAGTGCCCAAGACATGGGTAACTTACACATCTGTGAAGGCACCATTAATGCTGAAAGGTACATACAGGTTTTGGAGCAACATATGTTGCCATCCAAGCAACGTTACCATGGACGCCCCTGCTTATTTCAGCAAGACAATGCCAAGCCACGTGTTCCATCAACTTCATAGTAAAAGAGTGCGGGTACTAGACTGGCCTGCCTGTAGTCCACACCTGTCTCCCATTGAAAATGTGTGGTGCAATGTCAAGGCTAAAATATGAGAAGGGAGACTGTTGAACAACTTAAGCTGTACATCAAGCAAGAATGGGAAAGAATTCCACCTGAGAAGCTTCAAAAATGTGTCTCCTCAGTTCCCAAACGTTTACTGAGTGTTGTTAAAAGGAAAGGCCATGTAACACAGTGGTGAACATGCCCTTTCCCAACTACTTTGGCACGTGTTGCAGCCATGAAATTCTAAGTTAATTATTATTTGCAAAAAAAAAATAAAGTTTATGAGTTTGAACATCAAATTTATTGTCTTTGCAGTGCATTCAATTGAATATGGGTTGAAAGGGATTTGCAAATCATTGTATTCCGTTTATATTTACATCTAACACAATTTCCCAACTCATATGGAAACGGGGTTTGTACAACCTTTTCTTTGAACTGTTTTGTAACCAAAGGCGATGGCTGTTTACGACCCCCGTCCCTTAGAAACAGCTGTTGCCATGTCATCAGGGAAAGTCCAAATAAAAGAGGATGCGTACAATCTTACGTCAGAGCGTGGTGAGACTGTACAAAAGCACAGTCCAGACGTCTCTCCTCAATTGAGCCAAATTTAATTCTCGCTCTGTTTAATTCCTTGCTTCTTGTCTTGTTTAATAGATGTCATCAGTGCTTGAACCTGACAATATTACATTCATAAACTCAGAAACTACGTCCCTGGACACATGAGGACTTTGAATATGACCAATGTATGATCCTGTAACTACTTGTTATCAAATCGACACCCAAATGTGTGGTATCCTCCAAAACTAATGTAAAGTATCAAAGAAGAGAAGAATAAGTGATTATTACATTTTAACAGAAGTGTAGATAGAACATGTTAAAACAGAAAATAAGCAGATATTAGCAGTAAATGAACAAGTAGATTAATAATACATTTTTACAGTTTGTCCCTCATAATGTGTACAAAATAATAGGTGTATAAATGACACAATATGTTACTGCATAGACTAATTAGGAGTCTTTGTTTGTTTACTTACTACTAAAAGACAAGTTGTCTACTATGTTCACTATTTTATTTAAGGACTAAATTGCAATAATAAACATATGTTTCATATACCCTAACATTTTTTGTTAAAATTATGGTCCATAATTCCATTTTTATGTGGTCCCCTTTATTTAGAAAAGTATCGAAATACATTTTGGTACCGGTACCAAAATATTGGTATCGAAACAACCCTATTCCCAATCAAACGTCACATTTAACTGCCGCCCCTTTTGTGTCCCTTTCACACACCAGCATGGATGCTAGAAATCAATATGGGGCTGAAATGGAGTGGAAGTGCATAAGGTTATTGGTATTGATCACCGAGAGGAAACAACGTGCTTTAATCAGTTGCTCTTCAATAACAGCTCAACGCCTGATCAAGTCAAAAGCCCCCTTGGGGGTCTCCCTGCCAGCTCTCGGCGTACGTGATTTACAATGTACTCACACTGGACCGAGGGTGTGTTCTTATCAAGGGCCACGTGGCAATTACGACTGCCCTCAGAAGGGCCGTTTATAACACTAGTCCATCTACAAGATGTAGATAATGGGTTTCTCTATGTAAAGCACTTTAAAGCTCTCCAGAGAAAATCGCTATATAAATATAATTAATTTCACTTCACTTCATATGCACATAAACGTACAAAAGCCAAAAGCAGTGAAGTAGTCACGTTGTGTAAATGGTAAATAAAAAGAGAATACAACAAATCCTTTTCAACTTATATTCAATTGAATAGACTGCAAAGACAAGATATTTCATGTTCACACTGAGAAACTTTGTTAGTTTTTGCAAATATTAGCTCATTTGGAATTTGATGCCTGCAGCGTGTTTCAAAAAAGATGACACAAGTGGCAAAAAAGACGGAGAAAGTTGAGGAATGCTCATCAAACACTTATTTGGAACATACCACAGGTGAACACAAACAAGGATGGGGCGAGGGTCACCACTTTGTCAACAAATGCCTGAGCAAATTGTTTAAGGACAACATTTCTCAACCAGCTTTTGCAAGGAATTTAGGGATTTAACCATGTACGGTCTGTAATATTATCAAAAGGTTCAGAGAATCTGTAGAAATCACTGCAGGTAAGTGGCAATTCCCGTGACCCTCAATCCCTCAGGCGGTACAGCATCAAAAAGCGACGTCAGTGTGTAAAGGATATCACCACATGGGCTCAGGAACACTTCAGAAAACCACTGTCAGTAACTACAGTTGGTCGCTACATCTGTAAGTGCAAGTTAAAACTCTACCGTGCAAAGCCAAAGCCATTTATCAACAACACCCAGAAACGCCGCCAGCTTCGCTGGGCCCGAGCTCATCTAAGATGGACTGATACAAAGTGGAAAAGTGTTCTGTGGTCTGACGAGTCCACATTTCAAATTGTTTTTGGAAACTGTGGACCAAAGAGGAAAAGAACCATCCGGATTGTTATAGGCGCAAAGTGTAAAAGCCTGCATGAGTGATGGTATGGGGGTGTATTAGTGCCCAAGACATGGGTAACTTACACATCTGTGAAGGCACCATTAATGCTGAAAGGTACATACAGGTTTTGGAGCAACATATGTTGCCATCCAACCAACGTTATCATGGACGCCCCTGCTTATTTCAGCAAGACAATGCCAAGACACGTGTTACAACAGCGTGACTTCATAGTAAAAGAGTGCGGGTACTAGACTGGCCTGCCTGTAGTCCAGACCTGTCTCCCATTGAAAATGTGTGGCGCATTATGAAGCCTAAAATAGCACAACGGAGACTGTTGAACAACTTAAGCTGCACCATCACTTCTATTTCGCTCTTGATTTGCTGTCAGTTGTTCTGTTGTGCAAGGTGGTGACTGTTAGTAACTACTAGCGAGAGTATGAATAAAATGACACGACTTCAGTACAAACACAAATGTGGTCGCGGGTAAGCGATGACAGTGTTTTTCAACCTTTTTTGAGCCAAGGCACATTTTTTTCATAAAAAAAAATACGGAGGCACACCACCAGCAGAAAAGGTTAAAAAATTTAACTCCACCAGGTTGTCGTGCCTTATTTTGAGTTTGTTGTTGTTTCCTGTGTGTAGTGCTTTAGTTCCTGTCTTGCGCTGTTATTTTGGTGACTCTTCCTGTTTTGTTGGTGTTCTCCTGTAGCAGCTTCACGCCTTTCTTTGAGCACTACTGCCCGCACCTGCTTTGTTTTTTCGCAATCAAGACTATTGAAGTTGTGCGTACGCTATCCTTCTTTGTGGGGACATTGTTGATTGTCATGTCATGTACGGGATGTGCTTTGTGGACGCCGTCTCTGCTCCACACGCTGTAAGTTTTTGCTGTCGTCCAGCATTCTGTTTTTGTGTACTCTGTAGCCAGTTCAGTTTTACTTTTGTTTTACATAGCCATCCCTATGCTTCAGTGCCTTTTCCTAGCAAGACTCGCCTTTTGTTGATTTTTGGTTTAAGCGTTACATACCTTTTTACCTGCACGCTAGTGATGGGTCCGGCAACACAGATGCATCGGCGCATGCGTCGAGTTCATAGAGCGAAAACCTGTGTCGATGCGCGTACCGCTTTTAGAAAGTCACGTGACCGATCACGAGCTCCTCTGTGCCCTGTGAGCGGGTCTTTTCTACAGCCGGAGAAATAATAACTAAGAAGAGAAATCGTCTAAAACTTAATACGTTGGAAAAACTGTTTTTTTGGAATAAAAATGTGTAAAAAAAAATACATTCTCTTAGATTTCCATGTTATGATACATGTTCACATTACTTATTGACTGTATCTAAAAAAGATAAAAAATATATTTTTATTTAAATGAAGATATGAAATAATCCTAAATGAAATACAATGACTTGGTTTGTATTATTGTATATACTAGGTCATAAAATCAGTGTCAGTGTAGTCGGTCCATAGGTTGCCTGTAGTGATTTTTAAAGTCCAGCAGATGTCAGTATTTAGTGACACAGTATCAATACAGTTTTGCAATGTGTCGAAACGCTTCATGACGCCTCATCAACCCATCACTACTGCACGCTGTCTTCCGCTGTGCTCTGCATATTGGGATCACGACAAACCATCCTCGACGCGTTCCGACTTCTACAAATCAATGTAGAAGTGCTGCCACCTACTGATATGGAGTATTACATGGTTACCCTGCCAAGCTCTACACAGCACAGGCACGAGACAACGGCACATTGTTATGATTATTGATTTGCAAAAAATATTTTTGGGACCAATTAGGTGAAGTTGCATAATTTCTCACGGCACACCAGGCAATATCTCACGGCACACTAGTGTGCCGCGGCACAGTGGTTGAAAATCACTGCATTAGGAAATGTGAAGGTTTTTATGAATAACCTGCGTGTGAGCGGTCACATTCCAGTCATTCTATAACTCCCATATGTTGCGTGCGCCCAAGTCCCGCCCACTTCTTCCACCGGCGACCACAAGAGGAACATTGGATG
Organism: Nerophis lumbriciformis; assembly: GCF_033978685.3. Classification (NCBI taxonomy): domain Eukaryota; kingdom Metazoa; phylum Chordata; class Actinopteri; order Syngnathiformes; family Syngnathidae; genus Nerophis; species Nerophis lumbriciformis. The sequence goes on along the minus strand of NC_084572.2, from coordinate 9,387,730 downwards.
GAGCGTGTCGTATACGATACAAATACAGAATACAATTAGCCAAATCTAAGTACGTCCTAACCATTCACCGAGTAAAAGTGGAACCGCAGGGGGGGGGAAGTTGACGTGTCGACTTTGAGCATGCTCCTACATTTGAGCTGTGAGACGACATCTTTGGATAGCATGAATTATTAAAAGTGTTTTAAGCGGATCAATTCCTTTCAATATTGCCTTATAAATCATTCATTCTTTCCATTCACTTGTCATAAAGTCTGTGACATGTCAGCATTTCAACTCACTTTATGCCAGTTACACTTTCTATTACTTTTTCATTTTATTTCTTCTTAGGCAATTCAGGAAAAAAAAATGTTATCCCATTTTTGCAAGTACAGTCAAACCTTTTCTGTCTCTACAACCCCAACATAGTTTCCAGAGAGTTGATCCTATATTTCAAGACTATATAGTTCTGGGACGGCCATTTTCCTTCACTACTATTAATATTAAATACAGAATGTCAACACAGGATTCATACTTTCACATTTTTACCTCACCTAATGGATTATATGCTCATAAATAATGTCATCATATCAAACACAAGAAATAGTTTGTACTCGAGGATCATATATGTCAGGAGTGCTCCTCTGTTTTGCTGAAAAAAACAGTAGTCAAAGATCATCTATATGACAGGAGTGTTCAGCTGTTTTGGGGACACAATGCAAAAACAGTCATCCAAGATCCTTCATACGACAGGAGTTCTCTGCTACGTTTAGGGACCTACTGAAAAAACAGTCATCAAAGCTCCTCTATTGACCAGGAGTGCTCTGCTGTTTTTAAGGATCTACTGCAAAAACAGTAGTCAAAGATCCTCTTCATGACAAGAGTGCTTAACCTAACATGTTCTTAAAAACAGCAAATATCTTCTTAGTGACGAGTGCTCTGCAGTTTTTAGGGACCTGCAAAAACACGGGTCAAAGGTCATCTTTTTGATTGAAGCCTTCTGCTGTTTTTTTTTGCAAAAACAGTATTTAAAGATCCTCATTGGATTGGAGTGTTCTGTTGTTTTTACGGACCTACTGCACAAACAGTAGTCAAAGATCCTCTTCACGACAAAAGTGCGTAAACTAACATGTTCTTAAAAACAGCAACAATATTCTTAATTACAGCAGTGCACTGCTGTTTTTTTACGGACCTGCTGCAAAACAGTAGTCAAAGATCCTCTAAATGACAAGAGTGCTGTGCTTTTTTAAAGGACCTGCAATAATAGTAGTCAAATGTCCACCATTTGACAGGAGTGTTTTTAGGGACAAACCCCAAAAACAGTAGTCAAAGATCCTCTATTTAAAACCAGCGCTCTGTTGTTTTTAAGAATGTACTCCAAAAACAGTAGTCAAAGATCCTCTTCATGACAAGAGTGCTTAACCTAACAAGTTCTTAAAAACCGCAAATATCTTCTTAGTGACGAGTGCTCTGCCGTTTTTAGGGACCTGCAAAAACACGGGTCAAAGGTCATCTTTTTGATTGAAGCTTTCTGCTGTTTTTTTTTTTTTTGCAAAAACAGTATTTAAAGATCCTCATTGGATTGGAGTGTTCTGTTGTTTTTACGGACCTACTGCACAAACAGTTGGCAAAGATCCTCCATTTGACAGAAATGTTCTGCTTTTGTCAGTGACCTACTGCAAGAACAGTAGTCAAAGATCATCCATGTGATAGGAGTGTTCGGCTGTTTTGGGGACACACTTCAAAAACAGTCACCAACGATCCTCTATAAGACAGTAGTTATCTGCTATTTTTAGGGACCTACTGAAAAAAGCCAGTCATCAAAGCTCTTCTATTGACCAGGAGTGATCTGCTGTTTTGCAAAAACAGCATATAAAGTGCAAACACCGTAATCAAAGATCATCTATATGACAGGAGCGCTTTGCTGTTTTTAGGGACATATTGCAAAAGCAGTAGTCAAAGATCCTCTTCATGACAGAATCGCTCCGCTGTTTTAACGGACCTGCTGCACAAACAGTAGTCAAAGATCCTCTAAATGACAGGAGTGCTGTGCTTTTTTAAAGGACCTGCAAAAATAGTAGTCAAATGTCCACCATTTGACGGGAGTGTTTTTATGGACATAGTCCAAAAACAGTAGTCAAAGATCCTCTATTTAACACAAGCGCTCTGTTGTTTTTAAGAATCTACTCCAAAAACAGTAGTCAAAGATCATCTATATGACAGGAGTGTTCGGCTGTTTTGGGGACACACTGCAAAAACAGTCATCCAAGATCGTCTATACGGCAGGTGATCTCTGCTACGTTTAGGGACCTACTGAAAAAACAGTCATCAAAGCTCCTCTATTGACCAGGAGTGCTCTGCTGTTTTTAAAGATCGACTGCATAAACAGTAGTCAAAGATCCTCTTCATGACAAGAGTGTTTAAACTAACATGTTCTTAAAAACAGCAAATATCTTCTTAGTGACGAGTGCTCTGCAGTTTTTAGGGACCTGCAAAAACACGGGTCAAAGGTCATCTTTTTGATTGAAGCCCTCTGCTGTTTTTTTTATTGCAAAAACAGTATTTAAAGATCCTCATTGGATTGGAGTGTTCTGTTGTTTTTACGGACCTACTGCACAAACAGTTGTCAAAGATCCTCCATTTGACAGAAATGTTCTGCTTTTGTCAGTGACCTACTGCAAAAACAGTAGTCAAAGATCATCCATGTGATAGGAGTGTTCGGCTGTTTTGGGGACCCACTGCAAAAACAGTCATCAAAGATCCTCTATAAGACAGTAGTTATCTGCTATTTTTAGGGACCTACTGAAAAAAGCCAGTCATCAAAGCTCCTCTATTGACCAGGAGTGATCTGCTGTTTTGAAAGACCCACTGCAAAAACAGCATATAAAGTGCAAACACCGTAATCAAAGATCATCTATATGACAGGAGCGCTTTGCTGTTTTTAGGGACATATTGCAAAAGCAGTAGTCAAAGATCCTCTTCATGACACGATCGCTCCGCTGTTTTAGGGACCTACTGCAAAAACAGTAGCCAAAGATCCTCTTCATGACAAGAGTGCGTAAACTAACATGTTCTTAAAAACAGCAAAAATATTCTTAATTACAGCAGTGCGCTGCTGTTTTTTTTACAGACCTGCTGCACAAACAGTAGTCAAAGATCCTCTAAATGACAGGAGTGCTGGGCTTTTTTAAAGGACCTGCAAAAATAGTAGTCAAATGTCCACCATTTGACGGGAGTGTTTTTATGGACATTGTCAAAAAACAGTAGTCAAAGATCCTCTATTTAACACCAGCGCTCTGTTGTTTTTAAGAATCTACTCCAAAAACAGTAGTCAAAGATCATCTATATGACAGGAGTGTTCGGCTGTTTTGGGGACACACTGCAAAAACAGTCATCCAAGATCGTCTATACGGCAGGAGTTCTCTGCTACGTTTAGGGACCTACTGAAAAAACAGTCATCAAAGCTCCTCTATTGACCAGGAGTGCTCTGCTGTTTTTAAAGATGGACTGCAAAAACAGTAGTCAAAGATCCTCTTCATGACAAGAGTGCTTAAACTAACATGTTCTTAAAAACAGCAAATATCTTCTTAGTGACGAGTGCTCTGCAGTTTTTAGGGACCTGCAAAAACACTGGTCAAAGGTAATCTTTTTGATAGAAGCCCTCTGCTGTTTTTATTGCAAAAACAGTATTTAAAGATCCTCATTTGATTGGAATGTTCTGCTGCTTTTAAGGACCTACTGCACAAACAGTAGTCAAAGATCCTCTTCACGACAAGAGTGCGTAAACTAACATGTTCTTAAAAACAGCAAAAATATTCTTAATTACAGCAGTGCACTGCTGTTTTTTTACGGACCTGCTGCAAAAACAGTAGTCAAAGATCCTCTAAATGACAGGAGTGCTGTGCTTTTTTAAAGGACCTGCAATAATAGTAGTCAAATGTCCACCATTTGACAGGAGTGTTTTTAGGGACAAACCCCAAAAACAGTAGTCAAAGATCCTCTATTTAAAACCAGCGCTCTGTTGTTTTTAAGAACGTACTCCAAAAACAGTAGTCAAAGATCCTCTAAATGGCAGGAGTGCTGTGCTTTTTTAAAGGACCCGCAAAAATAGTAGTCAAAGGTCCACCATTTGACGGGGGTGTTTTTAGGGACGTAGTCCAAAAACAGTAGTCAAAGATCCTCTATTTGAAACCAGCGCTCTGTTGTTTTTAAGAACCTACTCCAAAAACAGTAGTCAAAGATCTTCTACACGACAAGTGTGCTTAAACTAGCATCTTATAAACGCCACATATCCTACTAATGACAGGAGAGGTTTGCTGTTTTTAGGAATCTGCTTCAAAAATACAGAGATTCGATCCGAACTAAGTCAATCACAATTGATTGGTAGAAATTCCAATTGCTGAGCTATAGTATACGAGGGGTATGTTTGATATGGACGGCCACGCCTCTCCGTACATGACACGGTGGGCGGTGCTTACGTCCTCCGCTGTCTTCCAGCAGCCCGAGGTGCCACACGGGTTCCGACTGTCCACCGCGGCGCTTATGTCGGCTGAGCGAGCCTCACCATCTACGGTGGAGTCCTCGTAAGATGTCGACCTTACACGCACAACGGACGATGTTCTTGTAGCATTCGCCAGACAAGTTTAACGCCCGAGGCAAGGATACTTTGGTGCCCGCACGGGGAGGCGAGACTATGCCGGGATACGCTGGTGCTGCTGTGGCCGAAAGTTCCCCACAAGTCGGGCTCCACAGATGAACACCATCGACGCTAATATGGTAAACATTACTGTTGGAATGACTTGAGTAATGCGCGCTACTATCATACTTTAAAAGAAAACATTTCTGTAATGTTGTCAGGTGAATGTGTCGTCAGGAAGAAGAGTATTAAATAAATGGCATTAAGTACAACTATAAACAATACTGACTTTGCTAAGCAACAGTTTGTGTAACCGCGAACATCTGGCAACATGCCGCCACTGGCTTGTGTTACCGTGCCAGACTTCAATAAGAAAAGGACTCTTTTGTCGTACTATGGCGACTATCGCACATCAGCAAAAAAACGAGCCGTCATTTATGTTTTAGTGCGTTATGTCCTACATAATTAATGCCGAATTGTGTGAATTCCCCTCAAATATATTCAACATTTTTTTGGGGGTGCTGGTGGAGGTCCATGTTTTCTTTTATGAGGGCTACTTGAAAATGGGAGTTTTTTAGGTGAAGTTTGGTGGAGAGTCCCTGAGTTTCCTTCAGAAAACGTCTGCTATTCCTGACTTTGTGTGCTGAGGCTTCACATTTGAACTTGCATTTGATGCGGAGCTGTGCAGTGAGAACAGGTTAGTCAGGTCAGGCGCTGACTAAATATGGACTGGATGTTGTTATTTTGTGTATCCCCTGCACGCTAACACTGCTGCTGACCCTTACAGGTATTTTCAACTTCAGGGTTGCAGGTTCGATCCCCGCTTCCGCCATCCTAGTCACTGCCGGTGTGTCCTTGGGCAAGACACTTTACCCACCTGCTCCCAGTGCTACCTATACACTGGTTTAAAAAAATGTAATTTAGATATTGGGTTTCACAATGTAAAAGCGCTTTGAGTCACTAGAGAAAAGCTTTATAAATATAATTCACTTAACTTCACTTTTACCAGAAAGAGCAGGGATGTCAGTTCAAAACTTGGGAGGCAAATATTTTGCAGCAAATTCCTAAAAACACTGCATACCTGCCAACTACTCCGGTTTTCCCGTAATTAGTACGGTTTTCATCAACCTATTCCGGGTTACGGTTGCAGTGATAAAAAATACGGTTTTTCATTAATTAAAAAAAATAATTTTTTTTAAAGTTTTATTCACGAAATCGCGTAACAACAATGACAATCGACACTGCTTCCCGTAACTTCCTATCGAGCCATTCCGAATGCCATGCGCGAGGCTATTTATAGCACCGCTGCCAAGCACGAGGCACCGGTTGCCATTGTTTCCAAACGAGCGAACGATCATGGAATCAGCCGGAGAAAAATCGCAAACGAGTCTTAAACCGAAAAGAAAACTGCAGTCATTCCAAGAAGAATATTAAAAAGCCTATCCGGGAATAATTATCCGTTCCAAAAAGGGTGAAAACTACGCGAATTGCACCTTGTGCGGACAAGATTTTTCGATCGGACACGGAGGAATTAGCGATGTAAAAGACCACGTTGGGACAAAAAAACACAAGTCTAATGCCGTTGCTAGCGATACAAGTGGAAAACTTTCAACGTTTTTCGTCGCCCAAACAGATTCTTTGGATGTGATAAATGCCGAAGTTTTATTTACGGAGGCAATAATTGAGCATGGGTTAGTGCATCTGCCTCACAATACGAAGGTCCTGAGTAGTCTTGGGTTCAATCCCGGGCTCGGGATCTTTCTGTGTGGAGTTTGCATGTCCTCCCCGTGACTGCGTGGGTTCCCTCCGGGTACTCCGGCTTCCTCCCACTTCCAAAGACATGCACCTGGGGATAAGTTGATTGGCAACACTAAATTGGCCCTAGTGTGTGGATGTGAGTGTGAATGTTGTCTGTCTATCTGTGTTGGCCCTGCGATGAGGTGGCGACTTGTCCAGGGTGTACCCCGCCTTCCGCCCGATTGTAGCTGAGATAGGCTCCAGCGCCCCCCGCGACCCCAAAGGGAATAAGCGGTAGAAAATGGATGGATGGATGGACTTCCAATCGCTGATCACATGGGACAGTTATTTCGGAAAATGTTTCCCGACTCGAAAATCGGCAAAAAATATGGATGTGGTCGAACCAAAACATCAAACATTATTCAGTGACTTGGAACAGAATCCTCAAAAAGTATCGCCGATGTCATGAAGACGGAATATTTTTGTTTTGAAAAGTCACTGTGACTGATAGAAAAGTGATGGTTTTAGCAACATTTTAACCTGTCTGAATGCTAATAATCATTTTGCGTCGGGGGGCGAAGCCTGAACCCCCCACCAGGACTTTGTCCTGGACCTACCGGGGCCTGCGGCCCTTGGACCCTGGCTACTAGGTTTTTCTGATTTCAAAAGTTGGCAGGTATGACACTGGAATGCTCCTGTTGTGGAACTTTGAGCACTGTAAACACATTGGCAGATTATTGCATTGACATTTGAACCTTGCTCGCAAACATAGAACACTTGGGTCCAAACTTGTGAACTGAGGCGTTCCTCAAGGCACCCCTTTAAGTCCTCTCCTTTTATGTTTTTTTTGTAATGTGATTTATCTAACTAAGGCAGGGGTGCCCGTTATGTCGATCGCAAGCTACCGGTCGATGGCGGAGGGTGTGTCAGTCCATCGCCAGCCAGGCATTAAAAAAATAGACCTGGAAATGAGCAATTATCAATATTCACCAAGACGCCACTTTTGTCACTTGATTGACATTCACGGCACCCAAGGGTCTTGTGAGATGACGCTGGCTGCTGCTAGATCATTATTAAGAAAAAATGACCGACAGGAAGGCGAGAAACACCTACCGTCAAAACTCAGAATCAGAAATACTTTATTAATCCCAGAGGGGAAATTAAAATTTTCAGCACAATTCCATTCAATATCAGACAAACTCGAAAGACCGACCGCACAGTTCCTGTGTTCACAATAAAAGCTCTGCTCCGTCCTGCCTGCGCTAACAAAATAAGAGTCTCGGAAAGCTGGTGCGCACAAGCTAGCAAGCTACGGAGTTTGCCGCCAATGTATGTCTTGTAAAGTGTATAAAAAGGAGTATGGTAGCTGGACAAATAAGATGGCAGAAAGCAAGCACTTTCATGTGGTATTAGACAGAAAGGAGGACTTTTTTTTCTCCTCCATTTGAAATTGTGGACGTTATCATCACTACTGTCTGATTCCAATCAATGCAAGTCATCAGAATCAGGTAATACACCAATTTATATTCTTGTCTTCATGAAAGAAAGGAATCTATATGTGTTAAAGGGGAACATTATCACCAGACCTATGTAAGCGTCAATATATACCTTGATGTTGCAGAAAAAAGACCATATATATTTTTAACCGATTTCCGAACTCTAAATGGGTGAATTTTGGCGAATTAAACGCCTTTCTAATATTCACTCTCGGAGCGATGACGTCACAACGTGACGTCGCATCGGGAAGCAATCCGCCATTTTCTCAAACACCGAGTCAAATCAGCTCTGTTATTTTCCGTTTTTTCGACTGTTTTCCGTACCTTGGAGACATCATGCCTCGTCGGTGTGTTGTCGGAGGGTGTAACAACACGAACAGGGACGGATTCAAGTTGCACCAGTGGCCCAAAGATGCGAAAGTGGCAAGAAATTGGACATTTGTTCCGCACACTTTACCGACGAAAGCTATGCTACGACAGAGATGGCAAGAATGTGTGGATATCCTGCGACACTCAAAGCAGATGCATTTCCAACGATAAAGTCAAAGAAATCTGCCGCCAGACCCCCATTGAATCTGCCGGAGTGTGTGAGCAATTCAGGGACAAAGGACCTCGGTAACACGGCAAGCAATGGCGGCAGTTTGTTCCCGCAGACGAGCGAGCTAAACCCCCTGGATGTCTTGGCTCACACTGTCCCGAAGATGATCAAGAGAAGAATATCGACCCTAGCTTCCCTGGCCTGCTGACATGAGGGTATGTCTACAGAATATATTAATTGATGAAAATTGGGCTGTCTGCACTCTCAAAGTGCATGTTGTTGCCAAATGTATTTCATATGCTGTAAACCTAGTTCATAGTTGTTAGTTTCCTTTAATGCCAAACAAACACATACCAATCGTTGGTTAGAAGGCGATCACCAAATTCGTCCTCGCTTTCTCCCGTGTCGCTGGCTGTCATGTCGTTTTCGTCGGTTTCGCTTGCATACGGTTCAAACCGATATGGCTCAATAGCTTCAGTTTCTTCTTCAATTTTGTTTTCGCTACCTGCCTCCACACTACAACCATTTGTTTCAATACATTCGTAATCTGTTGAATCGCTTAAGTCGCTGAAATCCGAGTCTGAATCCGAGCTAATGTCGCTATAGCTTGCTGTTCTTTCCGCCATGTTTGTTTGTGTTGGCTTCACTATGTGACGTCACAGGAAAATGGACGGGTGGTTAAAATCAGGCACTTTGAAGCTTTTTTTAGGGATATGGGTAAAATTTTGAAAAAAACTTTGAAAAAAACTTTGAAAAATATAATAAGCCACTGGGAACTGATTTTTAATGGTTTTAACAATTCTGAAATTGTGATAATGTTCCCCTTTAAGCATACTTGTATTATCATTAAACACCTTTAACTTGTTCACAAAAACGTCTCTTTCATAAATAAATAAATATAAGTTATATATATGAATGAAGTAGATCCCCTTCCACTTGGTACATTAAAAAGTAGCTCGCCTGCAGAAAAAGTGTGGGCACCCCTGAACTAAGGTGTTGTTGTAGCTCGTTTACTTCAGATGCAGCCAGTAGTCATTTGTTCAAATTATTTATACCAGTGGTGTTCCTCAAGGTTCCATTTTAGGTCCTCTCTTTTTTCATAATTTGGGCTATTCAACTGGTGGCCCACGAGTTCAGTTAAAACAAAACTTGTGAGAGACTCACGTGTTTGCAGCAGCTTCTTAAAAGGTGCTGTGATTAGAGATGATCTCTGACTAGCTTTTTTGCAGAAGCTCCTTGGAAACAGCAGAGCTCTCCTCTAACTCAATCAATGTGTACTGCTGAGGACCAGTGGTGTGGCGTCAGGGCCAGCAAGGCTTTCTCTGCTGGCCTAACATAACCAGAAATCATGATCATAATTAAAGATAAAAGTAATTTTTTATTTACTTTCCCTAAATATCTAAAAGTATTCATATTATCTTCATGTCATATTATGCTCCTTCCAGTGCTGTTGTTTTCAGTGTATAGAGTTTGTATCCAATCAGAATTCAGCTAGCTTATGTTGCCATGCTGTACCAAATCTGCCCAAGGCCTTCAGAATCAACAATAGTCAATTATACAGCCTTATTCATATGTGAATAACATAAATACAGTCTATTATACAGCATTATTCATATGTTAATAACATAAATACAGTCTATTATACAGCACTATTCACATGTCCATCCATCCATCCATTTTCTACCGCTTATTCCCTTTGGGGTCGCGGGGAGCGCTGGAGCCTATCTCAGCTACAATCGGGCGGAAGGCGGGGTACACCCTGGACAAGTCGCCACCTCATCGCAGGGCCAACACAGATAGACAGACAACATTCACACTCACATCCACACACTAGGGCCAATTTAGTGTTGCCAATCAACTTATCCCCAGGTGCATGTCTTTTTATGTTATTCACATGTGAATAATATAAATGCAGTCTATTATACAGCATTATTCACATGTGAATAACATAAATACAGTCTATTATACAGCATTATTTACATGTGAATAATATAAATACAGTCTATTATACAGCATTATTTACATGTGAATAATATAAATACAGTCTATTATGCAGCATTATTCACATGTGAATAACATAAATACAGTCCATTATACAGCATTATTCATATGTGAATAACATAAATACAGTATTATACAGCATTATTTACATGTGAATAATATAAATACAGTCTATTATGCAGCATTATTCACATGAGAATAACATAAATACAGTCCATTATACAGCATTATTCACATGTGAATAACATACATACAGTCCATCATACAACATTATTCACATGTGAATAACATAAATACAGTCTATTATACAGCATTATTCACATGTGAATAACATAAATTGAGTCTATTATACAGCATTATTCACATGTGAATAACATAAATACAGTATTATACAGCATTTTTTACATGTGAATAATATAAATACAGTCTATTATACAGCATTATTCACATGTGAATAACATAAATTGAGTCTATTATACAGCATTATTCACATGTGAATAACATAAATACAGTATTGTACAGCATTATTTACATGTGAATAATATAAATACAGTCTATTATACAGCATTATTCACATGTGAATAATATAAATGCAGTCAATTATACAGCATTATTCACATGTGAATAACATAAATACAGTCTATTATACAGCATTATTTACATGTGAATAATATAAATACAGTCTATTATACAGCATTATTCACATGTGAATAACATAAATACAGTCTATTATACAGCATTATTTACATGCGAATAATATAAGTACAGTCTATTATACAGCATTATTCACATGTGAACGGGAACATACAGTTGATAGATAATTGCGATAGCCAATCAGATCAGGAGTTGTTGTCAGTAAGGCCTTCTAGCTGGCCTCACGTTGAATGTGACATTTACGCGTCCTGCGATTGGATACTCACCGGGACCGTTAGCGGATGAATTTGAAAACACATACAGTTGATAGACAGTTGCGATAGCCAACCAGGTCACACGTTGTTGACAGTAGCCTATCTAGGTTAACGAGACTGTGATTGGATACTCACTTGTCATTCCAAAGTGAGTATCCAATCACAAGTTGCAATTTAGCAGGAAGCAGGAAGTGTTGCGCCGTAGCCATACCGGGCTAGCAGAGAAATCACCACCTAATAGAATAGAATAGAATAGAAAGTACTTTATTGATCCCTGGGGGAAATTCAGCACCACAGTTCGCTCACAATAGACAATAAACACTTAGGTATTTTTTACATGTGAATAATATAAATACAGTCTATTGTATAGCATTATTCACATGTGAATAATATAAATACTGTCTATTATACAGCATCATTCACATGTGAATAATATAAATACAGTCTATTATATAGCATCATTCACATGTGAATAATATAAATACAGTCTATTATACAGCATTATTCACATGTGAATAATATAAATACAGTCTATTATACAGCATTATTCACATGTGAATAACATAAATACAGTCTATTATACAGCATTATTCACATGTGAATAACATAAATACAGTCTATTATGCAGCATTATTCACATGTGAATAACATAAATAAAGTCTATTATACAGCATTATTCACATGTGAATAACAAAAATACAGTCTATTATACAGCATTATTCACATGTGAATGATATAAATACAGTCTATTATACAGCATTATTCACATGTGAATGATATAAATACAGTCTATTATACAGCATTATTCACATGTGAATAACATAAATACAGTCTATTATACAGCATTATTCACATGTGAATAACATAAATACAGTCTATTATACAGCATTATTCACATGTGAATAATATAAATACAGTCTATTATACAGCATTATTCACATGTGAATAATATAAATACAGTCTATTATACAGCATTATTCACATGTGAATAACATAAATACATTATACATTTAAGTACAGTCAAAAAGGATCAAATGTTGATTAGATGGCAGATATATATTTGCAAGGTCATTTTCAAGAAGGATAATTCAAGAGAAACTACATCTTGTGAGACCATGTCAGCCAACCACGGAAGCTAGCTCAGCTGTTATGACGATGAAATGGGGAAATGCCCGCCACTTCCACTCTAATCAAGCGACTATGAGCGGCACCACTTGCTTATACGGCGTCGAATGGGTGCTACAATTTGTGAGTTAAAATATTGTATTTTTTTTTTTTTTCATGTTGAATATGTTTTTTTGCAATTTTAATTTTGACAGTACCACATAATTTATGTTTTAATTGCTGATGCGAGTTTATTGGTTGTTAAAAGCGCCAGAAAATAGCCCGTTCTGTACACTGTTGAGGCGATTCAATGCCCAGTAGTGCGTAAATGTGTTGATTGATTGATTGATTGAAACTTTTATTAGTAGATTGCACAGTACAGTACATATTCCGTACAATTGACCACTAAATGGTAACACCCCAATACATTTTTCAACTTGGTTAAAGGGGAACATTATCACCAGACCTATGTAAGCGTCAATATATACCTTGATGTTGCAGAAAAAAGACCATATTTTTTTTAACCGATTTCCGAACTCTAAATGGGTGAATTTTGGCGAATTAAACGCCTTTCTAATATTCGCTCTCGGAGCGATGACGTCACAACGTGGCGTCACATCGGGAAGCAATCCGCCATTTTCTCAAACACCGAGTCAAATCAGCTCTGTTATTTTCCGTTTTTTCGACTGTTTTCCGTACCTTGGAGACATCATGCCTCGTCGGTGTGTTGTCGGAGGGTGTAACAACACCAACAGGGACGGATTCAAGTTGCACCAGTGGCCCAAAGATGCCAAAGTGGCAAGAAATTGGACGTTTGTTCCGCACACTTTACCGACGAAAGCTATGCTACGACAGAGATGGCAAGAATGTGTGGATATCCTGCGACACTCAAAGCAGATGCATTTCCAACTGGACTGGACAACGATACCCAACGATAAAGTCAAAGAAATCTGCCGCCAGACCCCCATTGAATCTGCCGGAGTGTGTGAGCATATCAGGGACAAAAGACCTCGGTAGCACGGCAAGCAATGGTCGGCAGTTTGTTCCCGCAGACGAGCGAGCTAAACCCCCTGGATGTCTTGGCTCACACCGTCCCTTATGCCACCGAAGATGATCAAGAGAAGAATATCGACCCTAGCTTCCCTGGCCTGCTGACATGAGGGTATGTCTACAGAATATATTAATTGATGAAAATTGGGCTGTCTGCACTCTCAAAGTGCATGTTGTTGCCAAATGTATTTCATATGCTGTAAACCTAGTTCATAGTTGTTAGTTTCCTTTAATGCCAAACAAACACATACCAATCTTTGGTTAGAAGGCGATCGCCGAATTCGTCCTCGCTTTCTCCCGTGTCGCTGGCTGTCGTGTCGTTTTCGTCGGTTTCGCTTGCATACGGTTCAAACCGACATGGCTCAATAGCTTCGGTTTCTTCTTCAATTTCGTTTTCGCTACCTGCCTCCACGCTACAACCATCCGTTTCAATACATGCGTAATCTGTTGAATCGCTTAAGCCGCTGAAATCCGAGTCTGAATCCGAGCTAATGTCGCTATAGCTTGCTGTTCTATGCGCCATGTTTGTTTGTGTTGGCTTCACTATGTGACGTCACAGGAAAATGGACGGGTGTATATAACGATGGTTAAAATCAAGCACTTTGAAGCTTTTTTTAGGGATATTGCAGGATGGGTAAAATTTTGAAAAAAACTTCGAAAAATAAAATAAGCCACTGGGAACTGATTTTTAATGGTTTTAACCCTTCTGAAATTGTGATAATGTTCCCCTTTAATATGTCCGTGTGGAAACTCGTTCGGTACACCTCCGAACCGAACCGAAACCCCCGTACCGAAACGGTTCAAAACAAATACACGTACCGTTACACCCCTCTACCTGTATAGTATTTTTCATTGATGGTATGTGAGTGTGAATGTTGTCTGTCTATCTGTGTTGGCCCTGCGATGAGGTGGCGACTTGTCCAGGGTGTACCCCGCCTTCCGCTCGATTGTAGCTGAGATAGGCTCCAGCGCCCCCCGCGACCCCGAAGGGAATAAGCGGTAGAAAATGGATGGATGGATGGTATTTTGAGAGGTGATCGTTGAAGTCGGACATCACTGAAGGCCTAGGTGGGAAATGCACTGGGTAATAGTGAAGAGAGAAGTTTTCTGGAAGTTTGGCCCCGAAACAATTTAGTTCGAGAGGATCTTTGACTAGCGTTCCTACAGTATGTCCTTCAAAACAATGTGTACAATGTGAAGTGTTACTTCCTATTTAAAGGTCACGTTGGCTCAGAGATCCTCCTCCAAGTAGGTCCTCGGAGAGTTTTGCTTCTAATTAGATAGTCATCTTGATGAGCTCCTCCGGGGCTTCTTCATCTTCCAGTTTGCGTGAGGAACACTCAGGTGCTGGCTGTGTAGTTCTCTGTCAAGCTTGTACATGTTAACTTGTGGCCCCGGGTGGAATCTTTGCAGGCCTCCTCCTGCTGCAGCCTGGGGCTTATTATCAGGCTAATGTGTGCAACGGGAGGGAAGAGCAGCATCTCAAAATATTTGGAAATGGAATATTCCGCCAATCACTTCATTGCATTTTGGAAGCCGGAGGATCCGTCTGACATTTGAACACAATTCTGCTCATTAGTTGATGCGAGAGCGAGCTCTGCGATGTGTCCCAGCATGCATCTGCACTGGCAGCGTGTGTGCGATCTGTAGTGAGGGTCTGAGATTGTGTTCGGATTTTCTGGTTTTGCCACTTTGAAGTATCCCTTCTCACTACACGTGCGTCATTATAAACGTTCACTACGTTAAGTATTTACACGCCATTTGCTGTATTTTGGTTTGTTTCAACTTGCACATATGAGAGATGGACAAATGTTTTTAAATGTCAAGAGTATTTTATGCAGCAACAGCCATACTTGCCACCCCTCCCGGATTTTCCGGGAGACTCCCGAAATTCAGCGCTTCTCCCGAAAACCTCCCGGGACAAATTTTCTCCCGAAAATCTCCCAAAATTCAGGCAGAGCTGGAGGCCACGCCCCCTCCAGCTCCATGCGGACCTGAGTGACGTGTGGACAGCCTGTTCACACGTCCGCTTTCCCACAATATAACAGCGTGCCTGCCCAATCACATTATAACTGTAGAATGATGAAGAGCAAGTTCTTGGTTTCGTATGTGGGTTTATTGTTAGGCAGTTTCATTAACGTCCTCCCAGCGCGGTAACAACACACAACAGCAGCAGTCAGGTTTTTGTCTACCGTAAAGCAGTTCATCTGCCGTAAACAGCAATGTTTTGACACTTTTAAACAGGACAATACTGCCATCTACTGTACATGCATATGTGACCCACCCATAATGTGTCACATTTTTGTGTTGATTTATTTATTTTATTTTGTGGTTTGAATTCGTTTTTGGAGCTGTCATTACACATTTATCAGTATTCACATTGGTCAGTAGGGGGCAGTAGGGCGTTTCTTCCCAATTGAATGCTATCACCTGCAGACCGGAAGTGTCTTGTCATTCTGATGAGCGCGACCAGTCTGTGAACAATTGAAACGTCCTGTGTGCTTTTTCCTCCTGTATAACAGGTTAGTTTTGGTGAATCAACTCACTGAATAATATCCATGTGATCTTTATAAGTTTAAGTACACATTCTGATGGTGGAGCTTAACTCTAAAGTGTTTGTGAGTTGTAGTTTGTATTTGTGAATGAATCCAGTGCACAGCTGCAGTAATCAATACAAAAAGGCGACGTGAGTGCGCAATGTTTATATAGGAACTTCTGATCCTAATTCAGACTCCCAAATTAGAGCTCCCGTTTTCTTATTGATTTTATAATGTATATTTGTATAATGTGTGTGTTCTGAAATAGTGACAGAGAATAGAACAAGGATGGACAATTCAACCCTTAACTCAACAATGAGTAGATGAGTGTTATGTGTGTGTATAGGTGTAAATAAATGAACACTGAAATTCAAGTATTTCTTTTATTTATATATATATATATATATATATATATATATATATATATATATATATATATATATATATATATATATATATATATATATATATAATTAAAAAAAATATATATATATATATATAGCTAGAATTCACTGAAAGTCAAGTATTTCTTTTATATATATATATATATATATATATATATATATATATATATATATATATATATATATATATATATATATATATATCTTAACCACGCCCCCCGCACCAAATCGGAGGTCTCAAGGTTGGCAAGTATGGCAACAGCTGCAAATATTAATAGTAGTTTTGATCAGGCCTTCCTTGCTATGCTGCCCTCTGTTGGTTTGGAGCAAGGATGCGTCTGATTTATTTATGATTCCCCTCCCCCGTCATGAATTGATTAACGTGGACCCCGACTTAAACAAGTTGAAAAACGTATTGGGGTGTTACCATTTAGTGGTCAATTGTACGGAATATGTACTGTACTGTGCAATCTACTAATACAAGTCTCAATCAATCAATCAATGGGATTCACTCAATTTAGCATAGGAGCTGGGCAAATATTTTGACTCCGGGGCCACATTGAGAGAATTTTTTTTTCTAGGATTCCAAGGTGTATGTTTGTATAAATGATATATACACATTTAGCTGTACAGTATGTGTGTTTGGGTCCCTTTTTTTCAGGAACACCAAAAGTCACAATGTCCGATAGAGTTCCAAAGAAGTTATGACCATACTTGCCAACCCTCCCGGATTTTCCGGGAGACTCCCGAAATTCAGCGCCTCTCCCAAAAACCTCCCGGGACAAATTTTCTCCCGAAAATCTCCCGAAATTCAGGCGGACCTGGAGGCCACGCCCCCTCCAGCAATGTTGTTGTAATATATTGAGCTGGAGGCAATAACCAGGCGAGGTGATGAAGTACTTCTCTTTACTGTAGACTTCAGAACAGACTCACACACTTGACGTCAGGTGCGCAACACCACGTAAATCGTTGGCCAACCAAAAAGTAACCCCCAGTACGCTATAGCCAACATTAACCAGGAGATGGCAACAGACAAACATAGATCACTATTACATTCCTCCCCTTTTATAATTGTAGAAGTTACTCAAAAGAAATAAACAACCCAACCACAAAATGCAGCAGCTCAATTAAAAAACTGTACTTAAGCCACATTCTTTTTTTTTTTTTTTTTTAGTACTGAACTCTTAACCCTCATTTGTAAACAATAACATGCTTATTATACAAACAGTATTTGTACATCTTTAACACAGATTTCTATACTGTCTTCAGAGAGTCAGTTTTTTTGGTGGTACTCGAAACCTTTCTGGGTACCTGCGGATCACTGGTGGGGTTTTTGTTGTGGGTTATCTGGGTTCTGATGATGGCAACTCAGCAGCCCTTGAATCTGGTTCAATGATGAGACTAGTGTGTGTCTGACTCACTGATGGTCCTGATGATGGAACTGAAACAGCACTGTCCAGTTGTACTGATGGCACATTTTCTGCAACTGGTGGAGACTAGATAACTGGCAGTCTCTCCATGTTTTCTCGCCATGGTAACATGTGATCCACATGCACTGTGCGCTGTCTCTGTCCCTCTTGATATATATATATATATCAATCTATCTAAGTATTTCTTATATATATATATATATATATAAGAAAATACTTCACTTTCAGTGAATTCTAGCTATATATATATATTTCTTTTATTATATATATATATATATATATATATGTATATATATATATATATATATATATATATATATATATATATATATACACACAGTATATATATATATATATATATATATATGTATATATATATATGTATATATATGTATATATATATATATATATATATATATATATATATATATATATATATATATATATATATATATATATATGAAATACTTGACTTGGTGAATTCTAGCTGTAAATATACTCCTCCCCTCTTAGCCACGCCCCCCACCCCCCACCTCCCGAAATCGGAAGTCTCAAGGTTGGCAAGTATGGTTATGACAGACCACCTCATAAAAAAACTGAATGGAATTTTAGTTTTTTACTGAATGTGACACGCAAAATGTACATGAAAACAAAGAAAGTGGGATTTACAATATTAACTATGAACAATAAAACACTGAATATTAACAACATATGAACATATTTTACTTCTCAGACCAGCTCCTCCATAGACATATTTTACAATCAAGCAAAACACAACAAATATAATAAACAAACAAGTGTAATAAACACCTACAATATGATTTATTATCACTTTTATGCAGAACTTTGTTGTAAAAATCTGCTTCCGCATCTGTTTTCAGGCTGGCTGCTCTGAAAACAAGCCCCGCCCACTCTGCTTTGTTCCTGGTCTGAGCTGCTGTGACCTAGATTACCGTAATAACTCCTATAACACTCAAAAGTGCAGATTTCAACCATTGAAATACTTTCTATAGTTCAAGACTTACGGTCATTTAAAAACATCACTGCACATCATAATGGCAAATACACATTTGATGTTGAAGGTCTAAAAAAATGATGTAGAACGTCTGGCGGGGCAGGATTGAAAATCTTAATGGGCCGCATGTGGCCCGCGGGCCCTATTTTGCCTAGCTCTGTGTTAGATATTATTCATCCCACAATGGGGAAATGATGCTGTTGCAGTGCAGATTTAAAAAGTACACAAAAGGTAAGGTCAAAACAAGAGGAAACATTAAAAGACCTTGAAAGAGCACAGAGCTGATGCAACCAGCTGCCATTTCTACATACAGCTACAAAGTAAAACACCAAATATGTGCAGTAACACATATTGCACACATACAATTGCACCATGTATAGACGAACGACAAAACAACATACTTTTCTGTTTAGCATTAGCTTCTTCTAGAAACAATTGAATGACATTTTTTGAATACTACATTTTGTTAATCAAAATACTTCATTCGAATTTGGGTAATTTTAAAGACTTTTATTGTGCGGTAACTTATTCTATTAATTACGTAATAATGATATGCATTTATTTACATTAAGTTTTGGAATAAAATTTACAAAAATGCAGCTAAATTGTGTGACAATATGTACTAATATTTAATTGTTTTTAGATACCTTAAAGTAGACAATTACAAAAGCCAAAAGCAGTGAAGTTGTCACGTTGTGTAAATGGTAAATAAAAAGAGAATACAACAAATCCTTTTCAACTTATATTCAATTGAATAGACTACAAAGACAAGAGAAACTAAATTTTTTCTTTGCAAATAATCATTAACTTAGAATTTAATGGCAGCAACACATTGCAAAAAAGTGGTCACAGGGACATTTTTACCACTTACATGGCCTTTCCTTTTAACAACACTCAGTAAACGTTTGGGAACTGAGTAGACACATTTTTGAAGTGGAATTCTTTCCCATTCTTGCTTGATGTACAGCTTAAGTTGTTCAACAGTCCGGGGGTCTCCGTTGTGGTATTTTAGGCTTCATAATGCGCCACACATTTTCAATGGGAGACAGGTCTGGACTACAGGCAGGCCAGTCTAGTACCTATGAAGCCACGTTGATGTAACACGTGACTTGGCATTGTCTTGCTGACATAAGCAGGGGCGTCCAAGATAACGTTGCTTGGATGGCAACATATGTTGCTCCAAAACCTGTATGTACCTTTCAGCATTAATGGTGCCTTCACAGATGTGTAAGTTACCCATGTCTTGGGCATTAATACACCCCCATACCATCACACATGCTGACTTTTACACTTTGCTCCTATAACAGTCTTGATGGTTCTTTTCCTCTTTGTTCCAGAGTACACTGCGTCCACAGTTTCCATAAAACAATCTGAAATGTGGACTTATCAGACCAGAGAGCACTTTTCCACTTTGTATCAGTCCATCTTAGATGAGCTCGGGCCCAACGAAGCCGGCGGCATTTCTGGGTGTTGTTTATAAATGACTTTCGCTTTGCGTGGTAGAGTTTTAACTTGCACTTACAGATGTAGCGACAAGATGTAGTTCCTGACGGTGGTTTTCTGAAGCGTTCCTGAGCCCATGTGGTGATATACATGCAGTACCGCCTGAGGGATCGAAGGTCACAGGCATTCTCCAGATTCTTTGAACCTTTTGATGATATTACAGACCTTTTAGATGGTGAAATCCCTAAATTCCTTGCAATAGCTGGTTGAGAAATGTTGTTCTTAAACAATTTGCTCAGGCATTTGTTGACAAAGTGGTGACCCTCGCCCCATCCTTGTTTGTGAATGACTGAGCATTTCATGGAAGCTGCTTTTATACCCAATCATGGTACCCACCTGTTCCCAATTAGCCTGTTCACCTGTGGGATGTTCCAAATAAGTGTTTGATGAGCATTCCTCAACTTCCTCAGTCTTTTTTGCCACTTGTGCCAGCTTTTTTAAAACATGTTGCAGGATTCAAATTCCAAATGAGCTAATATTTGCAAAAAATAAGAAAGTTTCTCAGTGTGAACATGAAATATCTTGTCTTTGCAGTCTATTCAATTGAATATAAGTTGAAAAGGATTTGTTGTATTCTCTTTTTATTTATCATTTACACAACGTGACAACTTCGCTGCTTTTGGGGTTTGTATTTGAAAAATAGTGTTCATTTTAAAATGAACAATCATTAATATGCTGTTATATTACAATTTTTATTTTTTATTTGATTACCGTATTTTCCGCACCATAAGCCGCCCTGGGTTATAAGCCGCGCCTTCAATGAACGGCATATTTCAAAACTTTGTCCACCTATAAGCCGCCCCGTGTTATAAGCCGCATCTAACTGCGCTAAAGGAATGTCAAAAAAACAGTCAGATAGGTCAGTCAAACTTTAATAATATATTAAAAACCAGCGTGATGTGGGCGCGCATGGAGTCGTATATCAACATGGACGGAGCTGCGTGAAAAAAGCCACCCGGCCTCTTCGCGTAAACTTACCTTAACCACTCGCTCATCTTTTCTTCATCCATCCATCCCTTCGAGTTAGCTTTTATGATGACGCCGGCTGGAAAGGTCTCTTTTGGCAAGGTCTTCCTTTTGAATATCACCACGGGTGGAAGTTTCTGGCCATTAGCATGGCAAGCTAGAACCACAGTGAAGGATGACTTCTCATTCCCTGTGGTGCGAATATTCACCGTACGTGCTCCCGTTGTATCCACAGTGCGGTTCACAGGAATATCAAAAGTCAGTGGAACCTCGTCCATGTTGATAATGTTCTCTGGCCGGATCTTTTTTTCAGCTATCTTGTTTTTACAATACGCACGGAAAGTAGCCAGCTTTTCTTGAAAGTCTTTAGGCAGTTGCTGTGAAATAGTAGTCCGTGTGCGGATGGAGAGATTGCGTCTTTTCATGAACCGGAAACCTGTCGCTTAGTAGGAGCCATTTTGTGGTCTTTACAGATGTAAACACACAAAGGAAATGAAACGTAATATCCGCGCGCTTCTTCTTCTTCTACGGGGGCGGGTGGTTGCTTACAGTAGAAGAAGAAGCGCTTCCTCTTCTATGGGGGCGGGTGCTTACCTTGGCGGTTGCTTGCGTAGAAGAAGAAGCACTTCCTCTTCTACGGGGAAAAAAGATGGCGGCTGTTTACCGTAGTTGCGAGACCGAAACTTTATGAAAATGAATCTTAATATTAATCCATATATAAAGCGCACCGGTTTATAAGCCGCACTGTCAGCTTTTGAGTAAATTTGTGGTTTTTAGGTGCGGCTAATAGTGCGGAAAATACGGTATACTTTACTTATTATTCTATTAATTATGAATTAGGTCAAATACTTATAATCCATTATTACATAGGAAGTCACATATGTGTGAAAGCTGCTTTATTTGATGCTGCAACAGACATTTGATAGCTTAAAGTGTGTGTGTGTGTGTGTGTGTGTGTGTGTGTGTGTGTGTGTGTGTGTGTGTGTGTGTGGTGGGGTGTTTAAAGCTCCTTATAAGGCATGTGTCATGTTACACACAAACACAGAGGATGTTTGGGAACAAAATGTGGTGCTTGACTGATGGCATGACCATTTTCATTTATCTGTTGTCAAGGCAACCGGCGCAACGTGTCTTCTCGTCACACTTGACACCCCGCGCGAGCACGTGACGCTCAAACTCCCATTTGTTTATGGTGCAGCGTGACACGTCGTAGGACAGGTGCGCAGGTTCATGGCCAGCGGCCTCGTCTGTGATGCTGGATGAGCCAGTTTTTACGCGGGCTTAGTGAGCGTGGCGTGCGTGCGTGTATTTGCACACATTAGCTGAGTCAGCACCAGTGTTGCACCGTGTCAAGCAGCAGCAGCTTTTATCTCCAAAAAGGCCTCGGCGTGATGGTTAAATCTGACAAAATGTCAGCCAGGGAACAGAATGCAAATGGGAAAATTACAATTTGGACCTGGTCACGTGACCGCGCGGCTCACACACTCGTTCTGCTTCGTGCTTTCCTCCCAGATGGAATTGTTGATAGAGTTAGATAAGAACGTGAAGTACGTACTCCAGGATTAGTGCTGCGCCGTACTTATTGTTAGGGATGCGCCACGGGCAAAAGTACTGGGACGGGCATTGATAGAGAATCACTAATTTCCCCCAAAATATGTCAGTTTTGCACTTAAACACTGTCAGGTTCAAACACTGATGACATTTATTAAACAAGACAAGAAGCAAGGAATTAAACAGAGACAGAATTAAATTTGGCTCAATGTAGGAGAGACGTCTGGGCTGTATGGGGCGGTATGGCGTAGTGGGTAGAGCGGCCATGAGAAAATGGTAAATGGGTTATACTTGTATAGAGCTTTTCTACCTTCCAGGTACTCAAAGCTCTTTGACACTATTTCCACATTCACCCATTCACACACATGGGTGAATGTGTGTGATAGGGATGTCCCGATTCAGGTTTTTGCACTTCCGATCCGATACCGATATTGTTTTTGCATTTCCGATCCAATACCGATACTGACCGATACCGATACTGACCGATACTGGCCTATCCGAGCATGTATTAAAGTTTAAAGTTATTTAGCCTACTTAGTTGTCAGAATCATGTTGAAAAGGGTTTTAGTACTCTTGATAACAACTAGCCAGCTGAATTAGGGGAGTTTGAATAATACACAATGGTTGGTAACAAGAAACTGACCTGTTTATTCAAGGATAAACACAAAATAGACAAAATTATACATGACAAACAGAAATGGCATCATTGAACTAGGGCTGGGCGATATGGCCTTTTTTTAATATTGCGATATTTTAAGGCCATATTGCGATACACGATATATATCTCGATATTTTGCCTTAGCCTTGAATGAACACTTGATGCATATAATCACAGCAGTATGATGATTCTATGTGTTTTGATTGATTGATTGAGACTTTTATTAGTAGGTTGCACAGTGAAGTACATATTCCGTACAATTGACCACTAAATGGTAACACCCCAATAAGTTTTTCAACTTGTTTAAGTCGGGGTCCACTTAAATTGATTCATGATACAGATATATACTATCAGATATATACTATCATCATAGTATAGTCATCACACAAGATAATCACATTGAATTATTTACATTATTTATAATCCAGGGTGTGGAGGGGGGCGCCGGATGTAAGTGTCAAAAAGACAGCCAAAAGAGTTTGATATGAGAATAAATGTAAAGTTAAAATATAGGGTAGAAATGCACCCATTTGCAGGAAATGTAGTCTTGATTTTCAAAATGTTCTTTCAAGGCTTGCATGTCTACATTAAAACATTCTTCTTCATACTGCATTAATATATGCTACTTTTAAACTTTCATGCAGAGAAGGAAATCACAACTAAATAAATCACTAATATTTTCATACGGTGTTGATGTGGAAATTTTTGCCTCGGCATTTTGATGGTGTGGACGTGTGGCACCGAATGGAGATAAGCGTCTCGACAGACGTCACAATATTTGTCGTGTCCGTGTGTCGAAAATTGTTATGCGCTTATTTTTTTATTTGATTTTGTGCGTGGCGTAGATTTGCTATGCGCAGAGGACGCTTAAACAGTGCGCAATTGCACAGGCGAGCACCTTAGAGGGAGCGTTGCTCGCACGGCTGCGCTAGCATCACAGCTCACGTTAGCCATGCTGCTACCTCTCTGCTCGGGGAGGATGTATACGTATGTGACGTATGAGGTGACAGTAGGTGACGTATTTCGTGACAGTATGTGACGTGTGTAAGAAGGTGCACTTGCTGTCTGTGAGAGGGAGACACAGGAAAGAGTGAGAAGAGCCTGTCGTGTAATGCCAGCAGCTAAAAGCAACTGCGTGAGAATCCACAGACGTGTAAATGTGTTGAAGGTGTGCTGGAAAATGCGGAACGGAAATTACGGAGCAGCAGAAAAGTGGAATGTATTATTTAAATCGGTGCGTTGGAAAACACGGACCGGAGTTTTTTTTAAACTGGATCTGAATCGGCATTTTCCCATGCCTTGCCGATGCGCAATTTTTGGCAAATATCGGCAGCCGATCCGATCCAAATATCGGATCGGGACATCCCTAGTGTGTGAAGGCCCTAACCACCACCCATCAGGAGCAAGGGTGAAGTGTCTCGCCCAAGGACACAACGGACGTGATGAGGTTGGTAGAAGGTGGGGATCGAACCAGGAACCCTCAGGTTGCTGGCACGGCCACTCACTCAACCACGCCACGCCGTCCCCTATTTATATATATATATATATATATATATATATATATATATATATATTAAAAATAAATTAATTTAATAAAAAATACTTGGTATCATTACAGTGGATGTCAGGTGTAGATCCATCCATGGCGTTTGTTTACATCAGGGGTCCCCAATCTACGGCGCGCGGGCCGGATCCGTCCCCCCAGCATCCAAAATCCGGCCCACGGGAAGTCGCAAGTTAAAAAAAATGTATTTATTTATTTATTTATTTATTTTTTTAAATCTTTTCTTTCTAATCCATTTTCTACCGCTTGTTACTCTTGGTGTCTCCTAGCCGCTCAGGCAAATCATATTGTCTAAAAATGCATTTTCCCATCGATAACGTGACAATGTTAAATGTCAAAACGGATTAAAAAGACTGTGTGTGTATATATATATATATATATATATATATATATATATATATATATATATATATATATATATATATATATATATATATATATATATATATATATATATATATATATATATAATGTATACTCACACAGCCTGGCCCCCGGCCAAATTTTTTTAACCCAATGCGTCCCACGAGTCAAAAAGTTTGGGGACCCCTGGATTACATTGTGAGGCCGGTGAGCTATTGTATCCTCCTACGGTGTGTAGTGAAGCATGTTTAGCTATTCCTCGTCCTCCAGTGATAATGATACTTGTAAGAAACTTACTTTATTTGTTGCCATGGAGTGCGGATGGATGTTAGCTGCTAGCTCGCTAGCCATGTCTTAAAGCAAGGGTAGGGAAGCCAGTGACGTGCGGTGAGGTTGATGGCTGGTGAGGCACTGACTTCATCACAGTCAGATTTACAAACATATGAACCCTAAAGAGTATCTTATTCACCATTTGATTGGCAGCAGTTAACGGGTTATGTTTAAAAGCTCATACCAGCATTCTTCCCTGCTTGGCACTCAGCATCAAGGATTGGAATTGGGGGTTAAATCACCAAAAATGATTCCCGGGCGCGGCGCCGCTGCTGCCCACTGCTCCCCTCACCTCCCAGGGGGTGATCAAGGGGATGGGTCAAATGCAGAGGACAAATTTCATTACACCTAGTGTGTGTGTGACAATCATTGCTACTTTAACTTAACTTTAACTTTACACATACAAACTGTAGCACACAAAAAAGCACATTTAATAAAAAAACGTTATTATGGTCTTACCTTTACTTAGAAATAAAGTCCATTCGCCGCAACTAAAGCCCTCACTTAAACTTTCCACATGCAAGATTGAATCTATTTAAAAAAGTGTAACCGAGGGTTTATAAATGTCGCCTATACTGTATGAAACTACAAAATAACAAACACGGAGGCTCCAGTTTACACGAGGACCACTTTATTTACCTTCTTTCAAAAACTTCCGCTCCACTCCGTGTCATCACTTCCGTTCTTAGCGCCTTCAAAATAAGAGTTCAAGGCATATACTGTATAACAGTGCATAACAGGAACTTAACATCACAAAGAGAAAAGCCCATGAAAATAGGTTACAAAAGTTATTTAATAAGAAGCCAAAAAGTGCAAAAACAATAATGTTCGTGTTGGAGGAGTTGTGAATTAGATACACCTGCAGTCTGCAGGTGTACCTAATGTTGTGGCCCTGCAGTCATTCACAACTCCTCCAACACGAACATTATTGTTTTTGCACTTTTTGGATTCTTATGAAATAACTTTTTTAAATAGATTCAATCTTGCACGTGGAAAGTTTAAGTGTGGGCTTTAGTTGATATAACAATTCTACGGCGGGGGTGCAGGAGGCGGGATTACTGGAGCCTCAGCCAGTGCGTCTTTTGCAGCCGTTTTATGATCGCTCAGCACAAGAAATACGTTACACACATACAGTTGTTGACAAAATACACTGTACATTATATACCTCAGCTAACTAAACTATGGAAATGTATAATATAATTCATATAGCAATACGGTCTCACTGCACAGCAGGCCAGCAGTTAGCCGAGTCATTGCGCAATCCATGTTGAGGCACTGAGTGACGTGCCTCAACTGGCTGCTGTTCACCGCACCGTCTCTTCTCAGTATTTGAACGGCAAATGTGAAAATTCAGCGATTTTGAATAAAAATAATCTAAAACTGGTGAAGTTAAATGGAAAATAACTTTATAGTATAATCACTGGATACATATAACATTTTAATTAATTGTTTTTCTTTTTACATTTTTTTTCTTTCCATGATGGCAGATGAGGCCCTGCCTCACCTGCCTCTAGTGACTGCACGTCACTGAGGGAACCTATGGCTCTCGAGCCAGATGTGGCTCTTTTGATGACTGCATCTGGCTCTCAGATAAATCTTAGCTGGCATTGCTTAACACGATAAGTAATGAATAATTCCGCTGCTAATCACAGTGTTAAAAACGACGTTCAAAATATAAAACATTCTCATGCATTTTAATCCATCCATCCGTTTTCTACCGCACCTGTTCAAGAAGTCGCATTAATGGTAACAAGTATTTTATTTAGTATTGGTTAGCTTCAGAATAACAATGTTATTAAAAAGAAAAAGAGACTTATTATACTCTAAAAATGTTGGTCTTACTTAAAAATGCACGCATTTAGTTGTATTCAGTGTTAAAAAATATTATATGGCTCTCACGGAAATTAATTTTAACATATTTGGCTTTCATGGCTCTCTCAGCCAAAAAGGTTCCCGACCCCTGTCTTAAAGCAGCTCTTCCTGAGGGTGTTTCAGTGTTATAACTTCACCTTTATCTTTACTTTTTACACCAAAATGCGTCCATTCTCCCTTTTCTGTCTACACACTGTGTCTGCTTGTAAGTACTCTGTGTGTGTGTGCGCTGCCCAATATGCTCCTCTGCTCGTAAAACCAGCAATGTCACCACGTGACGGCGCGCCATCATGCCCGTACTTTTTGGAGGTGGTATAGTACCGAGTATGATGAATTAGTATTGTTGTACTATACTACTACCAGTATGCTGTACAACCCTAGTCGGAATACATAAAAATCCTGATTTGATATGAATAAATTTTTTTGTGTACCCCTAGTGAGGAATAATACTTTCAAATTGATATTGGAATGATGAATTATTGATGACATCAGCTGCTTGTTTAACGTCTCTCATGTAAGTGTTTGGAGTTTAAAAGGCTTTGAGGAGACAAAATGGATAAACCTTCCATTACACCTTGGTTATGTTAACTTGCGTGTACGTGCTTTGAATTGAAATGGTGCTTCTGAAAGTGAACGCCTAATTTACTCAAACGACTTTTTCTTTCTGTCCTTTCAAATGTTTTTCTCCTCCCCCCCCCCCCCGTCTGTGATTAATGAGGCGAGCAGCAGCCTTGTTGGACTGAATGTGTTGCTAGCGCAGCAGCATGGAGATGCAAACTTTCAATTTGCAGCACATTGCGCTAGAGGTGAAGTCTTGCTCTATTTTAAAAGCTTCATCCTGTACATTACACACTTTGCCACTAAAACTTAAGTCCTTAAAATTCAGTCAGCTTACAGCTATTAGCTGTTTTTGTTGTTGTTGTTGTTGTTGTTGTTTTCACATGAAAATGAATGCTGATTTTTTTTCAATATTTGCATATTTCAAGGCGGAGCGTAGCAGCTGCGATGTCCTCAGCATCCCCGTATTCATGCGGCGTGGCGGGTCGGAGTCCAACCTGGATGTGGTGGACAGCATTGGACACATCGGCGTGGGTCTGGACTTCAGCAAGGGGGCGCTGGGCATCGACAGTCTGCAGCAGAAGATCCTCAAGGTGTGGAAAACTTTTATTGTGTTTGTACTGTCGTGCACAGGCCTTTAACAGGGGGTCCCAAAATACATTTTGCTTCATTAGACTTTATCTTTATGTGTATGTGTGTGTGTGTATATATATATATATATATATATATATATATATATATATATCAATCTTATTTTAGTATCACACTATTGTATACTTTATCAAGTCTATCATCACTATAATTCCTTAGCAACACCAGCACGGCTACATAAGCTACATGCTAATATTACACACGTTAGCATCATGCTAGGTTAGCATGTTTGCTAAAGAAAACCAACATGAACAGACTTATTGAGACGTGTAGCCAAGCCTTTTTTGAAGGGGTGAAAAATAGAGCTACATGCTAACATCTTATTTTAGTATCACACTATTGTATACTTTATCAAGTCTATCATCACTATAATTCATTAGCAACACTAGCATGGCGACGTAAGCTACATGCTAATATTACACACGTTAGCATCCATGCTAGGGTAGCATGTTTGCTAAAGAAAACCAACATGATCTGACTTATAAAGATGTGTAGCCAAGCCTTTTTTGAAAGGGTGAAAAATAGAGTGCAGTACTTAGTGGCAACCAGCAGAGGCGCTGTTGATTCAGCCTTAACTTGTTTGAAACTACTTTGAAACCTCTTAAGGTCCAAGCTGTTTGTTTAAATGCTTTTTTTATTTGTCTTTGCTATTTGGGCTTATTGGACCCTAATTAGAATAAAAACTACGAATCATCTTTTGATATGATGTACTTAGTCCATAAGTACACAAACGTGTACTTCATGTTTAGTGACATGCTAATTTTTATTTTTACACTTTTTTTCCAAATTCCATTGTATGTTATACTCTTCTGACACCACCAGATGGCAGTATAAGTGTCCACATAAGTGGCCATAAGACCCCAATTCAGTAGTGTACACAATTTTGGAAATAAGAGCTAAAAGGTGCTGTCCACGCATGTGTCCACTAAGCCTTGGAGGAATTATTTTAAGGATATTTTAACTGATACCATTTTGGCAGATATATAACAATAATAATTATAAGTGTATTATTAATTTATTAGCTTTTCCCAGGATTGTATCGTGTAGAGTCGGTGCCCTCGGATCCTCGTCGTCATGGAAACGTTCCTTGTTGTCTTCCAGGTGACGGAGCAGATCAAGGTGGAGCAGACAGCGCGTGACGAGAACGTGGCGGAGTACCTGAAGCTGGTGAACAACGCCGACAAGCAGCAGGTGGCGCGCATACGTCAGGTGTTTGAGAAGAAGAACCAGAAGTCGGCCCACTCCATCGCCCGGCTGCAGAGGAAGCTGGAGCAGTACCACCGCCGCGTGAAAGACGGCGAGGGCAAGCACCACAAGGATGGCGGCAAGGAGTCCGGGAGTCACAGCAAGGAGGGCAGCTTGCGGGACGTCAGCTCCTCGGGGCGACACCCGGCTTTGGACAAAGTCAAGACCATCGGGCCGGGCGTCTCGCTCTCGCCGCCGTTCTTCTTCAACAAGTCCCGGGGCTTCGCCAACCTCATCCGGAACAAGTACGGCAGCGCCGACAACATCGCTCACCTCAAGAGCATGGACTCTGGTTCCGGGCTGCAGGCGGATGGCACGGCCAGGGGGTTGAGCGGCAGCGCCAACACCGTAGCCAAGACCAGCAAGTACCACAGCGACGACGAGTGCTCCACCGGCACCTCGGCCTCCGCCGACTCCAACGGCAACCCCGCCGGGGGCTCGGCGGTCGGCTCGGGGGGCGCGGCCCACTCGGACGCCAACGGGCAGCTGGCGGAGGTCCTGGAGATGGTGCGGGAGATCCGGGAGGCTCAGGCGCAGCTGGCGGAGGACATCGAGACTCTCAACACGCAGTTCAAACGAGACTACGGGTACTTCTCTCAGGTGATGCAGGAGGAGAGATACAGGTGAGCGTTGCCCTGGCAACCAGAGGCGGACGACATCGGCATCAACAACACCCGGCATCAACAACACCCAGCATCTGACGTGTCTCCCGTGCGTGGCAGGTATGAGCGACTGGAGGACCAGCTCAACGACCTGACCGAGCTGCACCAGCATGAGACCAGCAACCTGAAGCAGGATCTGGCCAGCATCGAGGAGAAGGTGGCCTACCAGGCCTACGAGCGGACCAGGGACATCCAGGTAACACCCCAAACACACCCGGCGTCCACCACCGCCGCCATCATGTGTGTGTGTTGTGTTCAGGAGGTCCTGGAGACCTGTCAGACCCGCGTGTCCAAGCTGGAGCTCCAGCAGCAGCAGCAGCAGCAAACGGTCCAGCTGGAGAACGCCGACGCCAAGGTCCTCCTGGGGAAGTCCATCAACATCATGCTGGCCATCGCCACCGTCATCCTGGTGTGCGTGTCCACGGCGGCCAAGTTCGCCGCCCCGCTGCTGCGTAGCCGCCTCCACCTGGCGCTCACCTGCGTGGGCGTGTCCTTGCTGGCGCTGCTGTGGAAGAACTGGGAACACTTGCAGTGCGCCCTGGAGCGACTGCTGCTCCCGCACTGAGGCCGCCGCTCGGGTTTTACACGTAGCCTTGCGTCTTGAGAGACAAGAAATGGAGCCGGCCACCACGCTGCCTTCAGGGTGCATGGGAAAAGACAAACCCCACCAGCTGTCTTTTTTTCCACGTCATGTTTTTATTCTATTTTATTTTGGAGGGATTATTTCCTGTCCCACAGGGTTGTAACACTGTGAGGCTTGAACTCGTGACCACCAGAAGGTTTGACGTGTCGTTTTTATGTGTTCCCGCTCTTTTCCACAGAATTATTTGGACATTTGGGGAAATGAGACATAATCTGACCATCTCTATGATATACTGCGATTTGTCTCGCTCCCGTTATAAGGACTGTATGTGTAAATCGCACAGCGAGTCACATAGTGGTTAGTCGGGGTCCATTCACGTCTGGACTATTCATTTGTATTCTAAATCGATCAATGATTTAAAAAAATAAATTTAATAAAAATTAAAAATATTTTTGTAAAATTTTTTCCCTTTATTTTAATTTTTTTTTTAAGTAGAATAAATTTTTAGGAGGACATTTTAGGCCAGGGGTGCCCATTACATCGATTGCGAGCCACCGGTCGATGGCGGAGGGTGTCAGTCGATTGACAGCCAGGCATTAAAAAAATAGACCTAAAAATTCCATCCATCCATCCATTTTCTACCGCTTGTCCCTTTAGAGATCATAAATCTTCTCTATGACGTCACTTTCGTCACTTGATTGACATCCAAGGCACCCGAGTGAGCTTAGTGTGAAGGAAAAAAAGACCGTCAGGACGGCGAGAAACACTTTTTAGTTCAACAGTACCTCCCGTCAAAAGCCTAAAGACTGACCGCACAGTTCCTGTCTTCACAATAAAAGCGCTGCTTCATCCCGCCTGCGCTAACAAAATAAGACCTAAAAATGAGCGATCATAAATCTTCACTACGACGTCACTTTCGTCACTTGATTGACATTCACGGCACCCGAGGGTCTTGTGAGACGACGCTGGCTGCTGCCAGATCATTATTAAGAAAACAAAAATGACAGAGAGGAAAGCGAGAAACACTTTTTATTTCAACAGACCTGCCGCACAGTTCCTGTCTTCACAATAAAAGCGCTGCTTCATCCTGCCTGCGCTAACAAAATAAGAGTCTCATAAAGCTAGAAAGCTCCGGAGTTGTAAAGTGTATAAAAAGGAGTATGGAAGCTGGACAAATAAGATGGCAAAAAGCAAGCACTTTCATGTGGTATTAGACAGAAAGGAGGACTTTTTTTTGTCCTCCATTTGAAAATGTGGATGTTATCATCACTACTGTCTGATTCCAATCAATGCAAGTCATCACAATCATACCAACTTATATTCTTGTCTTCATGAAAGAAAGGAATTTATATGTATTGTATTATCATTAAACACCTTTAACTTGTTCACAAAAACGTATCTTTTATAAATAAATCAATACATATAAATGATATATATATGAATGAGGTAGATCAGGGCACCCCTGATTTAAGCCAAATCCATGCCACCAAAAGGAACTTTTCTAACCTGTAACCAGTTTTGAAAAAGTTTCATGATAAATATTATACCACATAATACATTGTGAAAATCGGTATAAAACAAAAAATCTTGTTAATTGACTCGATTCTGAATTGAATCGTCTCACCAGGAATCGGATCGACTTTGTAGGGGCCCAAAGATTCACCCCCCTAGTGTGAATCTCTCCAATTTTTGTACCGAGTTTGCAAAACTGATATTATTAGCACGTTGAAGTTAGTCATATTATGACCTTATGACATACTTGCCAACCTTGAGACCTCCGATTTCGGGAGGTGGGGGGTGGGGACGTGGTCGGGGGTGGGGCGGGGCGTGATTGGGGGCGTGGTTAAGAGGGGAGGAGTATATTGACAGCTAGAATTCACCAAGTCAAGTATTTCATACATATATATATATATATAGATATCTACATCCTGAAAATATGCAAACAAAACTGTTTAGATAATTGATACTTCAAAATTGCATAAATAAATATTAAGGAATATAACATAACTTGGCTTCTGAGAGTTTCAAAATGTATTGAATAAAATGCTAAAGTTGTTGATAAACAAGCAATTATTTTAATAACTAAATATGGTGATTTTAAATGAATTATGATGATTTAAAATCAATTATTTCAAATATGTTTATTTTAATGTATAATTCTATGGCTGGATGTAATAAGGAGTCAGGAAAAAATACAAATAAAAATACAATTAATTTTGATGTTTTTAGCAAAATATAGTAAAAATGTATTTATTTTTTTAAATTAATAAATATATTTATTTTTAGGTAAAATAAACATAATAATACAATTTATCTCTAGTCTGGATGATTTAGTTCTTGTCACCCTGTTGTCCTCCCGTCATGAAAAAAGGCTGTCCTCAGTCAGGTCCGCATGGAGTTGGAGGGGGCG
Organism: Nerophis lumbriciformis; assembly: GCF_033978685.3. NCBI lineage: Eukaryota > Metazoa > Chordata > Actinopteri > Syngnathiformes > Syngnathidae > Nerophis > Nerophis lumbriciformis. The sequence goes on along the minus strand of NC_084572.2, from coordinate 9,353,982 downwards.
TGGCTTCCAGCTCCGGCTGAAAATCGGGAGATTTTCGGGATAATATTTGTCCCGGGAGGTTTTCGGCAGAGGCGCTGAATTTCGGGAGTCTCCCGGAAAATTCGGGAGGGTTGGCAAGTATGCCTTATGAGCGCTGTGAATACCAATATTTTCTCCCTGGCAAAAAAAAAAAAAACATCTGGAATTTTGAAATATTCTTGTTTATTGCCAGTGTCCGGAGAAATTAGCTGCTTTATGATAAAAAAAAAAAAATGCAAATCCGTTAGTAATGGACGGATTTTGATGACATTTTGAGAACATGTCCGGAGATCGGTCCTGAAATCGGTCAAAAATACATAAACAAACAACCAGCCATGCATTTTTAAGTTAATCGAGATTCATACCGTATTTGTTTTGGTTTGTTTCCTGGTATGTAAAATAATGCTAACAATAATCATAATATAGCAACCTTTTTGTTTTTTTAACCCGCGATGGGTATTTTGTTTGAGGAAACCTTTAGCGTTAATTGCGCATGCGTGCTCAAGCTCAGTCGACCAATTTTAGAGGTAGCACGTTTTCTCAAAACAATGACAACAACCGTTCAAATACTCCTTTTACATGACAGTAAATGTATCCCACCATGTTTCTTTCACTCTAGTCCGTTGTGTTCCCAACCATAAAGAGTGGACGGTTAGAGTTGCTCACTTCAACTTTATTAACAACTTCCGTTGCAGTAACAATACAAGCCCGCATACTTCCTGTACAGTGTGTCTCCTTCTAAACGTTCCCCCCCTCCAACATGTATTAATATGCTGGAGTAGTAACGTAACAATCACAGTGTAACACTTGTGTGCTAATTTGACACGTTTGCGGTGTTTTTGTGAAATGTTTCACGTTCTGCGGGTAGAATTAGTGTGTTTTTAAGTCCACCAAGTATAAGAGGATCTGAGAAAGAGAAACGTGGTCCTGACTTGACTGCCTTTTGGGGGGATTTGTTCCAAACCTTAGATGCGGTGCTGCGTTCAAGTCCAGTGGGAATAACCGTTGAGAGCATTCCAAATGATTCCTCCAAGCCATCTTTGCACGCTTGACTTAAATAAGGTCTTTTAGGTGACTCACAGGATGAAGATCTGTGTTAAATGTTCCTTTTAGTAGCATTGACAGCTTAAGTGGCCTCTTTTTACCCCATGTTTCCTGAACGCAACATGGATGTAGCTCTAAACATGCGTCACTCTGACGACTGACGCCTTTTTGCAATGCAGCTTCTTCTCTTGTTTTTGTCCCTTCCAAAAGCCAAATACGACACTTTCGCCGTCTTCTAAGTGACAATAACATTACGTCGCAAGTCTTGCTGTTTTAAATGAGAATTATTATATATTTTTTAAATAATCTGCTTGTATCATCAGGAATTTCAATGAAATGAAGTGAGAGCACTTTCACTTTCACTTTCACTTCCACTATCTCATCTTAGACTTCTCAGTGAATGACCATTGGGAGAAAAAAACCCGTTGTTGTGCATCATCCATCTTTTATTTATTTGGCTGACCTCACATTTATTATTTACTCCGTGTTCTTTAGCTTTCTCTTTAAAGGGCCACATAACGGAAATGTAGGTGCACGACTGCCTCCTGGTGGCCAGAAGAATAAACTGTTCGTCCTGAAAAAGTACAATTACTCAAATATTGCAGTGGTTAATTGCAGCCAGAACCGGAAGTAATTAAGGAATGAAAATGCAAAAAGAAAAAAATAGCAGCAAGGGACAAACTATTTGTTGATAGTGTCATCAAAACACAAACAAGCTGTGCATCTATGGAGGGCTAAATGGGACAAAATTAGATAATTTCATTTTTAAATACTTATGTCATCATTCAATTAAATCCCTACATTAAAACAATCATGAAATAATTAAATATTTTATGTAAATCTGAAATGATCTAATTAAAAATAACGAAATCTATAATTAAATCGTGAAATAACAAATCATGTTATAATTAAATAAAAAAATTATCTTGTGAAATAGATCATGTGATATTTATTTACATAATTAAAACGTCAAATAATCAAATCATGAAATAACTAGTGACATTATTAAATCGTAAAATATTAAATCAATAATTGATTAAATCTTGAAATAATTATTTAATTGTGAAACAATTAAATAAATCATGTAGTATAGAAATCAATAATTGAATGGTGAAATGAATTAATAATAAAAGCTCGTGAAATAAATATTAAAATAATGAAATCGTGTAATTGTGCAATAATGAACTCAATAGGTGAATCGGAAAATATTTAATGAAATCAATAAACGATGAAAGCAACAATTTGGTCGTGAAATAATTACAAAAATAATGAAATCATTAATTAATTAAATCTGGAAATAATTATTTACATCATGTAATAATGAAATCAATGACTGAATCTTAAAATAATTACATAAATCGTTGGATAATGAAAGATCGTAAAAAAAATGTTTAATCATGAAATAAATAATTAAATCGTAAAATAATTACATTGTGCAATAACTAAATGCATCAATAAATCTTGAAGGATATAAATAGATAAATAGTAACATAAATAATTATATCATGAAACATTTGTTATAATCATGAAATAAAGAAATAAATATTTAATTAAATAGAAATCAATAATTTAATAATGAAATAGATAGATAATAAAAGCAATAATTAGATCGTGAAATAATTATTAAAACCATGAAATAATGAAGTAATGAAATCAAATGATGAAAGTAATAATAAATTTGGTCGTGAAATAATTATTAAAATAATTAAATCAGGAAATAATTGTTTAAATAATGTAATATTGAAATCAATAACTGAATCGTAAAATAGTTCAATAAATTGTTGGATAATGAAAGATCGTAAAATAAAACTTTCAACTATGAAATAAATAATTAAATCGTAAAATAATTACATTGTGTAATAATTAAATCTATCAATAAATCTTGAAGTATATAAATAGATAAATAGTAACATAAATAAATAATTATATCATTAAACATTTGTTATAATCATGAAATAAGGAAATCAATATTTAATTAAATAGAAATCAATAATTGAAGAATGAAGTAGATAGATAATATCAATCAATCAATGTCAATCAATGTTTATTTATATAGCCCTAAATCACAAGTGTCTCAAAGGGCTGCACAAGCCACAACGACATCCTCGGTACAGAGCCCACATAAGGGCAAGGAAAAACTCACCCCAGTGGGACGTTGATGTGAATAAATAAAAGCAATGATTAGATCGTCAAAAAATTTAATTGTGCAATAATGAAATCAATAGTTGAGTCGTAAAATGTTAAATTCAATCAAATGATGAAAGCAATAATTAATTTGGTGAAATAATTATTAAAATAATTAAATCGTGAAATAATTGTTTAAATCATATAATAATGAAATCAATAACTGAATCTTAAAATAATTAAAAAAAATTGTTGTATAATGAAAGATCGTAAAATAAAAATTTTAATCATGAAATAAATAATTATATTGTGTAATAATTAAATCCATCAATAAATCTTGAAGTATATAAATAGACAAATAGTAACATAAATAAATAATTATACCATGAAACATTTGTTACAATCATGAAATAAGGAAATCAATATTTAATTAAATAGAAATCCATAATTGAATAATGAAATAGATAGATAATAAAAGCAATAATTAGATCGTGAAATAATGATTGAAATCATGAAATAATGAAACCATGAAAAAATTTAATTGTGCAATAATGAAATCAATAAGTGAATCGTAAAATGTTTAATTAAATCAATAAATGATGAAAGCAATAATTAATTTGGTCATGAAATAACTATTAAAAATAATTAAATCATGAATTAAATTGTGAAATAATTGTTTAAATCATGTAATAATGAAATCAATAACTGAATCATAAAATAATTAAATACATCGTTGGATAATGAAAGATCGTAAAATTACAATTTTCAATTATGAAATAAATAATTAAATCGTAAAATAATTACATTGTATAATAATTAAGTCCATCAATAAATCTTGAAGTATATAAATAGTAACATAAATAAATCATTATACCATGAAACATTTGTTATAATCATGAAATAAGGAAATCAATATTTAATTAAATATAAATCAATAATTGAATAATGAAATAGATGGATAATAAAAGCAATAATTAGATCGTGAAATAATGATTAAACCATGAAATAATGAAATCGTGAAAAAATGTAATTGTGCAGTAATGAAATCAATAAGTGAATTGTAAAATGTTTAATTAAATCAATAAATGATGAAAGCAATAATTAATTTGGTCATGAAATAACTATCAAAAATAATTAAATCATTAATTAAAGTGTGAAATCATTATTTAAATCATGTAATAATGAAATCAATAACTGAATGTTAAAATAAGTAAATACATCGTTGAATAATGAAAGATCGTAAAATACACATTTTAATCATGAAATAAATTAAATCGTAAAATAATTACATTGTGTAATAATTAAATCCATCAATAAATCTTGAAGTATATAAATAGTAACATAAATAAATCATTATACCATGAAACATTTGTTATAATCATGAAATAAGGAAATAAATATTGAACTAAATCATGAAATCAATAGTTAATTGAACTTTTCTTCACTCAAAAGGAATACCTGCTGGAATCCTGGATATTTTAAAATATGACTTTTATACAAGCAGGCGGATCGGTGCGGCGTCTTCAGTAATGCGGACGCTGTATCGATCCGTTGTGGTGAAGAAGGAGCTGAGCCGGAAGGCAAAGCTCTCAATTTACCGGTCGATCTACATTCCCATCCTCACCTATGGTCATGAGCTTTGGGTTATGACCGAAAGGACAAGATCACAGATACAAGCAGCCGAAATGAGTTTCCTCCGCCGGGTGGCGGGTCTCTCCCTTAGAGATAGGGTGAGAAGCTCTGTCATCCGGGGGGAGCTCAAAGTAAAGCCGCTGCTCCTCCACATGGAGAGGAGCCAGATGAGGTGGTTCGGGCATCTGGTCAGGATGCCACCCAAACGCCTCCCTAGGGAGGTGTTTAGGGCACGTCCGACCGGTAGGAGGCCACGGGGAAGACCCAGGACACGTTGGGAAGACTATGTCTCCCGGCTGGCCTGGGAACGCCTCGGGATCCCCCGGGAAAAGCTGGACGAAGTGGCTGGGGAGAGGGAAGTCTGGGCTTCCCTGCTTAGGCTGCTGCCCCCGCGACCCGACCTCGGATAAGCGGAAGAAGATGGATGGATGGATGGATGGATGGACCTTTATACAAACAGAATATTAGTAGGGATGTCCGATAATGTCTTTTTTGCCGATATCCGATATTCTGATATTGTCCAACTCTTAATTACCGATACCGATATATACAGTCGTGGAATTAACACATTATTATGCCTAATTTGGACAACCAGGTATGGTGAAGATAAGGTCCTTTTTAAAAATAAGTAAATAAATAAAATAAGATAAATACATTAAAAACATTTTCTTGAATAAAAAAGAAAGTAAAACAATATAAAAACGGTTACATAGAAACTAGTAATGAATGAAAATGAGTAAAATGAAGTGTTAAAGGTTAGTACTATTAGTGGAGCAGCAGCATGCACAATCATGTGTGCTTACGGACTGTATCCCTTGCAGACTGTATTGATATATATTGATATATAATGTAGGAACCACAATATTAATAACAGAAAGAAACAACCCTTTTGTGTGAATGAGTGGGGTAGGGAGGTTTTTTTTGGGTTGGTGCACTAATTGTTAGTGTATCTTGTGTTTTTTATGTTGATTTAATAAAAAAAAACTAAATAAAAAAACCCAAAAAACCGATATTGATAATAAAAAAACTGATACCAATAATTTCCGATATTAATTTTTTTTAAAGCATTTATCGGCCGATATTATCGGACATCTGTAAATATTAGTTGAAGACGTGCAAATTAAATCATGAATTAAAATACACTTTAACTATTAAAAAAAAGTAGCCGTAATGTGGCAGCAATGTGTTGTATGGCAGCCACACCACCAGGGGGCAGTAGTGCTACTATCTCAACACCAAACCGGAAGTCAACCTAACTGAAAAAGTTGAATGTAATCAGTCGCGCCGTGTGGACTTAACTGTTTCCTCCTAAAGTGGAATAAAGCACTTATTGGTGTGTTACGTCTACTTTCAACAACTAGCTGGACTACATTCTACATGCCAACTCGCTCATCGCTAAACTTACTCATTAGTCATGTTGTTAGCCGATGTTAGCTCGCGCGGATAAAAAAACGCGCTCCTTTGATCTTTTTCTTGTGGACGAACATTGAATGGACGAACACAAGGAGAACATCCACGCTGTGAACATGTCTCACGAACACAAGGAGGACATCCACGCTGTGAACATGTCCCACGAACACAAGGAGGACATCCACGCTGTAAACATGTCCCACGAACACAAGGAGGACATCCACGCTGTAAACTTGTCCCACGAACACAAGGAGGACATCCACGCTGTGAACATGTCCCACGAACACAAGGAGGACATCCACGTTGTGAACATGTCTCACGAACACAAGGAGGACATCCACGCTGTGAACATGTCCCACGAACACAAGGAGGACATCCACGCTGTGAACATGTCCCACGGACACAAGGAGGACATCCACGCTGTGAACATGTCCCACGAACACAAGGAGGACATCCACGCTGTGAACATGTCCCACGAACACAAGGAGGACATCCACGCTGTGAACATGTCCCACGAACACAGGGAGGACATCCACGCTGTAAATATGTCCCACGAACACAAGGAGAACGTCCACGGCCAGGAGGTCGGCATGAACATGTCACACGGACACAAGGAGGACATCCACGCTGTGAACATGTCCCACGAACACAAGGAGGACATCCACGCTGTGAACATGTCCCACGAACACAAGGAGAACATCCACGCTGTGAACATGTCCCACGAACACAAGGAGGACATCCACGCTGTGAACATGTCCCACGAACACAGGGAGGACATCCACGCTGTAAATATGTCCCACGAACACAAGGAGAACGTCCACGGCCAGGAGGTCGGCATGAACATGTCCCACGGACACAAGGAGGACATCCACGCTGTGAACATGTCCCACGAACACAAGGAGGACATCCACGCTGTGAACATGTCCCACGAACACAAGGAGAACATCCACGCTGTGAACATGTCCCACGAACACAAGGAGGACATCCACGCTGTGAACATGTCCCACGAACACAAGGAGGACCTCCACGCAGTGAACATGTCCCACGAACACAAGGAGAACATCCACGCTGTGAACATGTCCCACGAACACAAGGAGGACATCCACGGCCAGGAGGTCGCAGTGAACATGTCCCACGGAGAAGATGAGAAGGTTTGTGTCTTTGTTCCTCTTTATTTTGACCTTCTGTGATTGTAAACATGTCCATGCTTTCAAGAGGGGACAACATTAGAGATGAAATAAGATGACTAAACCTGGGTTGTTCAAAGCAGTAACTGACATAATGTGTACTATTGATAGTTTTAAGAGGGGACAACATTAGAGATGAAATAAAACAACTAAACCTGGGTTGTTCAAAGCAGTAACTGACATAATGTGTACTATTGATAGTTTTAAGAGGGGACAACATTAGAGATGAAATAAAACAACTAAACCTGGGTTGTTCAAAGCAGTAACTGACATAATGTGTACTATTGATAGTTTTAAGAGGGGACAACATTAGAGATGAAATAAAACGACTAGATCTGGGTTGTTCAAAGCCGCAACAGAAAACTGATATACTATGTGCTAGTGATAGCTTTAATAGGGGACAACATTAGAGATTAAATACAACGACTAGACCTGGGTTGTTCAAAGCAGTAACCGAAACTGACATAATGTGTACTAGTGAAAGGTTTAAAAGGGGACAAAAACGACTAAACCTGGGTTGTTCAAAGCAGTAACCGAAACTGACATAATGTGTACTAGTGAAAGGTTTAAAAGGGGACAACATTAGAGATGAAATAAAACGACTAAACCTGGGTTGTTCAAGGCAGTAACTGACACAATGTGTACTAGTGATAGGTTTCAGAGGGGACAGCATTAGAGATGAAATAAAACGACTAGATCTGGGTTGTTCAAAGCCGCAACAGAAAACTGATATAATGTGTACTAGTGATAGCTTTAATAGGGGACAACATTAGAGATTAAATACAACGACTAAACCTGGGTTGTTCAAAGCAGTAACCGACATAATGTGTACTAGTGATAGGTTTCAGAGGGGACAGCGTTAGAGATGAAATAAAACGACTAGATCTGGGTTGTTCAAAGCCGCAACAGAAAACTGATATAATATGTACTAGTGATAGCTTTAATAGGGGACAACATTAGAGATGAAATAAGACGACTAGACCTGGGTTGTTCAAAGCAGTAACTGACATAATGTGTACTAGTGTTAGGTTTCAGAGGGGACAACATTAGAGATGAAATAAAACGACTAGATCTGGGTTGTTCAAAGCCGCAACGGAAAACTGACATAATATGTACTAGTGATAGCTTTAATAGGGGACACCATTAGAGATGAAATACAACGACTAAACCTGGGTTGTTCAAAGCAGTAACCGAAACTGACATAATGTGTACTAGTGAAAGGTTTAAAAGGGGACAACATTAGAGATGAAATTGAACGACTAGACCTGGGTTGTTCAAAGCAGTAACTGACATAATGTGTACCGTACTAGTGATAGCTTTAAGAGGGGACAACATTAGAGATGAAATAAGACGACTAGACCTGGGTTGTTCAAAGCAGTAACTGACATAATGTGTACTCGTGATAGGTTTTAGAGCGGACAGCATTAGAGATGAAATAAAACGACTAGATCTGGGTTGTTCAAAGGCGCAACAGAAAACTGATATAATATGTACTAGTGATAGCTTTAATAGGGGACACCATTAGAGATGAAATACAATGACTAGACCTGGGTTGTTCAAAGTAGTAACTGACATAATGTGTACTAGTGATAGTTTTAAGAGGGAACAGCATTAGAGATGAAATAAGACGGCTGAAGGACACAATTTGGGTTGTTCAAAACAGTAGCAGAAAACTGACATAATGTGTACTAGTGATAGCTTTAATAGGGGACAACATTAGAGATGAAATACAACGACTAAAACTGGGTTGTTCAAAGCAGTAACCGACATAATGTGTACTAGTGATAGGTTTCAGAGGGGACAGCATTAGAGATGAAATAAAACAACTAGATGTGGGTTGTTCAAAGCCGCAACAGAAAACTGACATAATGTGTACTAGTGATAGCTTTAATAGGGGACAACATTAGAGATGAAATACAACTACTAAACCTGGGTTGTTCAAAGCAGTAACCGAAACTGACATAATGTGTACTAGTGAAAGGTTTAAAAGGGGACAACATTAGCGATGAAATAAAACGACTAAACCTGGGTTGTTCAAAGCAGTAACTGACATAATGTGTACTAGTGATAGGTTTCAGAGGGGACAACATTAGAGATTAAATAAAACGACTAGATCTGGGTTGTTCAAAGCCGCAACAGAAAACTGATATAATATGTACTAATGATAGCTTTAATAGGGGACAACAGTAGAGATGAAATAAATGACTAGACATGGGTTGTTCAAAGCAGTAACAGAAAACTGACATAATTTGTACTAGTGAAAGGTTTAAAATGGGACAACATTAGATATGAAATAAAACAACTAAACCTGGGTTGTTCAAAGCAGTAACCGACATAATGTGTACTAGTGTTAGGTTTCAGAGGGGACAACATTAGAGATGAAATAAAACGACTAGATCTGGGTTGTTCAAAGCCGCAACAGAAAACTGACATAATATGTACTAGTGATAGCTTTAATAGGGGACACCATTAGAGATGAAATACAACGACTAAACCTGGGTTGTTCAAAGCAGTAACCGAAACTGACATAATGTGTACTAGTGAAAGGTTTAAAAGGGGACAAAAACGACTAAACCTGGGTTGTTCAAAGCAGTAACCGAAACTGACATAATGTGTACTAGTGATAGGTTTAATAGGGGACAACATTAGAGATGAAATAAAACGACTAAACCTGGGCTGTTCAAAGCAGTAACCGAAACTGACATAATGTGTACTAGTGAAAGGTTTAAAAGGGGACAACATTAGATATTGAATAAAACGACTAGACCTGGGTTGTTCAAAGCCGCAACAGAAAACTGATATAATGTGTACTAGTGATAGCTTTAATAGGGGACAACATTAGAGATGAAATACAACGACTAAACCTGGGTTGTTCAAATCAGTAACCGAAACTGACATATTGTGTACTAGTGAAAGGTTTAAAAGGGGACAACATTAGAGATGAAATAAAACGACTAAACCTGGGTTGTTCAAAGCAGTAATTTCGCCACACCTAGTGTGTGTGTGACAATCATTGGTACTTTAACTTTAACTTTAACTTTAACTGACATAATATGTACTAGTGAAAGGTTTAAAAGGGGACAACATTAGAGATGAAATAAAACGACTAAACCTGGGTTGTTCAAAGCAGTAAGTGACATAATATGTACTAGTGAAAGGTTTAAAAGGGGACAACATTAGAGATGAAATAAAACGACTAAACCTGGGTTGTTCAAAGCAGTAACTGACATAATGTGTACTAGTGATAGGTTTAATAGGGGACAGCATTTTAGATGAAATAAAATGACTAGACCTGGGTTGTTCAAAGCAGTAACTAACATAATGTGTACTAGTGATAGTTTTAAGAGGGGACAGCATTAAAGATGAAATAAGACGACTGAAGGACACAATTTGGTTTGTTCAAAACAGTAACAGAAAACTGACATAATGTGTACTAGTGATAAGTTTAAGAGGGGACAACATTAGATGTAGTAAGACGACTGGAAGACACAACTTGGGTTGTTCAAAGCAGTAACAGAAAACTGACATAATGATAGATAGATAGTACTTGTGATAGGTTTAAGAGGGGACAGCATTAGATGAAATAAGACGACTGGAAGACACAACTTAGGTTGTTCAAAACAGTAACAGAAAACAGACCGAATGTGTACTAGTGATAGGTTTAATAGGGGACAACATTAGAGATGAAATAAAACGACTAGACCTGGGTTGTTCAAAGCAGTAACTGACATAATGTGTACTAGTGATAGGTTTAAGAGGGGACAGCATTAGATGTAATAACACGATTGAAGTACACAACTTGGATTGTTCAAAGCAGTAATAGAAAACTGACATAATGTGTATTAGTGATAAGTATAAAAGGGGACAGCATTAGAGATGAAATAAGACGACTGAAGGACACAACTTGAGTCTTTCAAAGCAGTAACAGAAAACTGATAATGTGTACTAGTGTTAGGTTTCAGAGGGGACAACACTAGAGATGAACTAAAACGACTAGACCTGGGTTGTTCAAAGCCGCAACAGAAAACTGACATCATGTGTACTAGTGAAAGGTTCAAAAGGGGACAGCATTAGATGTAATAAGAAGGGGGTCGTAAACAGCCGCTGCCTTTGGTCACAAAACAGTTAAAAGAAAAGGTGCCTGGAGTGGAGTCAGGTCCTGCCTCCTCTCCGCTTTGTAGATCTCGGGTCAAGACAAAATCTTCCTGTGGATTACAATACATCAAAGAAACCGACACCTTCATGTCGCTTCCCATCCTGCACAGTGGAGTTTTACGAGCCTTTTGATTGGTAAGATCAAAGACAGCTTTTGTCTGCTCGCCGGGAACTCATTGAAACACAAAGTTTTGTGATAACTTAGATACAATTATTCTGACAACAACATTTCAGAGGAAAGAAGACGACTGGAGGACACAACTTTTGCAAAGCAGTAATCAGAGGAAAGGGTGGCTATTTTGGAGAAACTAGAATATAAAACATGTTTTCAGTTATTTCACCTTTTTTTGTTAAGTACATAACTCCACATGTGTTCATTCATAGTTTTGATGTGACAATCTACAATGTAAATAGTCGTGAAAATCAAGAAAACGCATTGAATGAGGAGAAGGTGTGTCCAAACTTTTGGCCTGTACTGTATATGAATATATGCATAACACTAGTGTCCTTCTTCCCCAGGTGACACCTGGCAGCCCGATATGTCCGTCCGGAGACCATGCCCCTGAGGCGAGCCAGTCCAACAGCGACTTCAGTCATCCCGTCTACAAAGAGATCGCCATGGCCAACGGTCACATCAACCGCATGACCAGGGACGAGCTCCTCAGCAAGTTGGCGGAGCTGAAGCTGGACACCAGGTAGGATGACCCACTTCAGCTTGGTTTGCAGAAGCAGAAGTGCACGTGGTCCTCACCACAAGTCTGGCGCTCACAGAGGCGTGAAAGACGTGATGAAGAAGAGGCTGAAGAGCCACTACAAGAAGCAGAAGCTGACGCAGTCCACCGCCGAAGGGGGTCCACCGGCCGACACCTACTACGACTACATCTGCGTGGTGGACTTCGAGGCCACGTGCGAAGAGGACAACCCGGCCGACTTCCTGCACGAGATCATCGAGTTCCCAATGGTTCTCATCAGCACGCACACCTTGGAGATTGTGAGAGGTCTTCACGAGATAATTGTGTTTGCCGCAAAGCCAGCTTCTGATCACCGCTTTGCTCCTCAGGTGGAAACCTTTCAGGAATATGTCAAACCGGAATTGAACCCCAAGCTGTCTGACTTCTGTGTCCAGTTAACAGGAATAACACAGGTGGGGTTTCTCTCTCTTCAGATCACATTGGAATCTCTTTTCGTGCATCCCATCTGACAAAATGTCTCACCAAAAGTTTGCACTGTTTTTTTTCTATACAATTTCAGTTATTGTACGTTGCACGTAACAAACCTTTCTGTTTACCTTATAAGGGAACGTCCAAACTAGTGATGTCCCGATCCAGGTTTTTGCACTTCTGATCCGATACCGATATTGTTTTTGCACTTCCGATCCGATACCGATACTGACTGATATATACTATCAGATATATACTATCATCATAATACAGTCATCACACAAGATAATCACATTGAATTATTTACATTATTTATAATCCAGTGTGTGGAGGGGGGCGCCGTATGTAAGTGTCAAAAAGACAGCCAAAAGAGTTTGATATGAGAATAAATCTAAAGTTAAAATATAGGGTAGAAATGCACCCATTTGCAGGAAATGTAGTCTTGATTTTCAAAATTTTCTTTCAAAGCTTGCATGTCTACATTAAAACATTCTTCTTCATACTGCATTAATATATGCTACTTTTAAACTTTCATGCAGAGAAGGAAATCACAACTAAATAGATCACAAATTTTTTCAGACGGTGTTGATGTGGAAATTTTTGCCTCAGCATTTTGATGGTGTGGGCGTGTGGCACCGAACGGAGATAAACGTCTCGACAGACATTACAATATTTGAACAATGATGACGAAAACGGTTGTCTCTGTCGTGTCCCGAAAATTGTTATGCGCTTATTTTTTTATTTGATTTTGTGCGTGGCATAGATTTGCCGTGCGCAGAGGACGTTTGAGCAGGCGCGCACCTTAGCAGCCGCGCTAGCATTACAGCTAATGTTAGCCATGCTGCTACCTCTCTGCTCGGGGAGGACGTATACGTATGTGACGTATGACGTGACAGTATGTGACGTATGACGTGACAGTATGTGACGTGTGTAAGAAGGTGCGCTCGCTGTCTGTGAGAGGGAGACACAGGAAAGAGTGAGAAGAGCCTGTCGTGTAATGCCAGCAGCTAAAAGCAACTGCGTGAGAATTCACAGACCTGTGGATGTGTTGAAGGTGTGCTGGAAAATGCGGAACGGAAATTACGGAGCAGCAGAAAAGTGGAATGTATTATTTAAATCGGTGCGTTGGAAAACACGGACCGGAGTTTTTTTTTTAAACTGGATCTGGATCGGCATTTTCCCATGCCTTGCCGATACGCATTTTTGGCAAATATCGGCGGCCGATCCGATCCAAATATCGGATCGGGACATCCCTAGTCCAAACAAAGGCCCAATCCCAATACTCTCCCTACTTTTTAGCTCTATACCTACATTTTGCACATTCTCGTGAATGTAGTGGTGTCCCAATGACTCTTTGCATGTAGGAGTAGTGGGCGTAACGAGGCGTAGGCGGTGTAAATCTAGCCCCTCAGAGTGAGGCATTTCAGATGCTGACTCGCTTAGGTAGGGCCAGAGAAAAATGCACAATTTCTGCATAAGTTAGTTTGGAACGTTAGTTTGTAACGTTAGCCAGCTGGCCACGCTCATTTAGACACAACACCAGCTCTATGGGTGCACGGTAGAGATGCTCGGATAGGCAATTATTTCATCCGCAACCGCATCACAAAAGTCGTCATCCATCCGCATGCACCCGAACCAACATTTTATCAAAACCACACCCGCCCGCCATCCGCCAGTTGTTATATATCTAATATAGACGATGCAAGCATATTAGTGAGGTTATAAAGCTTTTGCCTGTTAAAGAAAGGAGACTGATCCAATGCAGCAGAGACATTCAATGCGTGATAATATTATTTATCATTATTATAGTATTATTGTCATTTCCATTAAGAAAGTGTTGACTATTGTTGCCAATGCCCTCAGATCAGGACTGCGTTCCTCACACTTTGTGTGCGCAGTTCCAGCAAGCAGAACGATGCTTTTAAGAAGTTAAAAAAATGTTTTAGAAAGACGAGGCCTTTATTTTCATTAGGCAAAAAATTTTTCTGAATTTATTTCAATGAATATTAACTTGTTAACGTTATAATGCTCAAATAGGGACGAGGGCGGGGTGCACAGTGAAACTGAACAATTTCGCGACAAAGATGAACCTTTATTGATCGATCTGTAGCCATGACAAAATATCAGACAATCTCCATTGTCAATGACAGGCAGGAAAATAAAGATAAACACATAGCCTATGTACTAGGCATAGGCATAGGCTCATACGTTTTTAAGTTGAAAAAAAAAAAAAAAAAAAAATGTGCCTCATAAGCCTTAGGCTGTCAATCACGCGCACAAACTTAAATTATACAATAACATATGTATGTCATCTCTATTTAAACAAAAATAAATGAAATAAATAATAATAATAAATTGCCTGCAACTTATTGGCCAAGGCAAATAGCTGAAGGGGGGAAATCAAACCCATCAGACTGCACTTTATCATCAAACTTGAATTATAATGAAAATAGACGGTCGCGACAAACAAAGCAGGCTAAATATCCTTACATTGTCGCCAATCGGAGATGCGCTTCACTTGAAAGCGAGGCCAAATAATTAACACACATAGTAGTATATCTCCAATAGAAAAAAACACAATAAACAACGCAATTGCCTTAATTCCTTTGCATTGTAGTGCGCCCAAACAACACGTAACCATCAAAATTATTCAGCTGACCGAACTCAATATAGGTTAGACATGGGCTTATTTGGTATAGCCTATAGGTAACGTAGACTAATTCGTTTAACATATCCAACCGTATGTCTACTTACTTTTTTTTTTGTTAGCACTTTGCAGGAATAAAATGGCATCTACAGTGCCAGGATTCAGGCGAGAGCGCCTGGCCTCTAAAATGCGCCCTGCTGCGCTGAAGGAGCGCTCACTTGCGCCACTTGTTGCTGGGACGCATAGGATTCTCTTGGCAAGGTGTTGTAGTCGTGGGAATGATTGTCCTTGTTTCTCCCAAAAGGAAAGTAGATTTTCCTCTGCTGATCTGTCGAGATGCAAGTTTGTAGAGAAATAATCCTCTACTTCATCAACAAGCACAGGTGTATCCTCCTCCCATTCTGTGAAGTCAATCCTTTTCTTTTTCGGTGATGCACCATCAGCTCCACCTAAAGGACCGATAAAATCTATACGTTTTTCGTATGTGGGTAACAACATTTAACTATGTACATATATTTCCGAATTGGTTCAACCGCAACCCGCCCGCATCTATTTAAACTCTATTTTTTTCGTCATGTCACCCGCCCGACCCGCGGATTATCCGCGGACTCCGCGGTTGTATCCGCAAACCGCGCATCTCTAGTGCACGGACCCCGTAAAACGGTTTTCCCAGACTAACCGTCCTTCTCCTTGCGATGGCAGCATTTTAGTCACATTAAGACCATTTTCACGACTTTCCACGTTTAATAGTAAATTCTGTTTGTTTTGGCCAGTTCCATGATTCAGTTTTCGATTCAGGAAATTACAGACAACTAGATCAGTGTGTGACGGACTCTTGCCGTCGTGTGGGTTCCAAGGACCATCAAGGAACGACATTCTGCAAGAAGGTTTATACTTCTTTATTTTTCAATAAGAAAATCTCTTACGGGTCGCTTTTCAGCCTTGCCGTTCGTCTGCTCGCCTCTCCTCCGCGCCAGCTCTTCAGCCAGTCTTCGTCTCCCTTGCGCTCTCAGTCTCTTTCGCTCAGCATCAGCTTCCTGTTGGCTCTGGTTTCCCTTTCCGTCTCTCTCCCCGACGCTTACGTCTGCCGCCCTTTTATACGGTGCGAGAGGATAATTACATTGTGTCCAGCTGCGCGATCCACGCACCTTATCATGATTGCGGCATCTCTCCCGGCGCGCCCCGCCTCGCTGCTCGCTCGCCGTCCACGCCTCCTTGCTCCGGTGTGCCCTGCCTCGCCGTCGGACTACCGGCCCCACCTCTCCACACAGTGTTTTTCAACATTTTTTGAGCCAAGGCACATTTCTTTCATAAAAAAAATACGGAGGCACACCACCAGCAGAAAATGTTAAAAAATTAAACTCCACCAGGTTGTCATGCCTTATTTTGAGTTTGTTTGTTGTTTCCTGTGTGTAGTGCTTTAGTTTCTGTCTTGCGCTGTTAATTTGGTGACCCTTCCTGTTTTGTTGGTGTTCTCCTGTAGCAGCTTCATGCCTTCCTTTGAGTGCTATTGCCCGCACCTGCTTTGTTTTCGCAATCAAGACTATTTAGGTTGTGCGTACGCTATCCTTCTTTGTAGGGACATTGTTGATTGTCATGTCATGTACGGATGTACTTTGTGGACGCCGTCTCCGCTCCACACGCTGTAAGTTTTTGCTGTCGTCCAGCATTCTGTTTTTGTTTACTTTGTAGCCAGTTCAGTTTTACTTTTGTTTTGCATAGCCATCCCTATGCTTCAGTGCCTTTTTTTTCTTAGCGGGACTTGCCTTTTGTTCATTTTTGGTTTAAGTGTTACATACCTTTTACATACCAAAAAAGGTTGAAAAACACTGTACTAGACAACGGCACGTTATCGTAATTATTGATTTGCAAAAAATATTTTTTGGACCAATAATGTAAGTTGCATAATTTCCCGCGGCACAAAAACACTGCCCTAGATAACTCCGAGTCACGGATAACATTTATTTAGCTGCCCTCAAAGTCGCGGTCCGCTCCAATTTTGTTAAATCTGTTCATAGCTATGATTCTGCTTACTCCAATTGTAAGGGGCACGGGAAAAGGTCGACTCTGATTTAAGGTTGCGCGATATAAACAATATATGATATCAATTTGGCAGACGATGGCGCTTTTAATACTATCGCTGTATCATAATAATGCATGTTGCCCCATGCAGTCCCCCTAAACCCAAGAAAGGGCCCCCTTGGCCCCCACCTGATATTTATCAATTCCTTTTTTCTTTTTTTTTTACCTCACTTAGACTCAGACTTCCTTTTATTGTCATTCAAATTTTAACTTTGCAGTACAGATAAGAACAAAATGTCGTTGCATTAGCTCATGGTAGTGCAGGATAAAAGAGCAATAGTGTGCAGATAAAAATAAGTAGATTACTGAACAGATAAATATATTGCACTTTTGCATATGCATCCACGTTTATGGATGTATGTTATATTGTCTTTTTATTCCAGCCAGTTAATCCATTTTGGGGGGGAATTGAGGGGATTATTTTAATGCGTTCCAAGAGATTTACGGCCTGAGGGAAGAAGCTGTTACAGAACCTGGAGGTTCTGCTTCGGAGGCTGCGGAACCTCTTTCTAGAGTCCAGCAGTGAAAACAGTCCTTGGTGGGGGTGGGAGGAGTCTCTGCAGATTTTCTGAGCCCTGGTCAGGCAGCGGCTTTTTGCGATCTCCTGGATAGGAGGAAGAGGAGTCCTGATGATCTTTTCCGCCATCATCACCACTCTCTGGAGAGACTTCCAGTCTGAGGCACTGCAGGCTCCAGTCCAGACAGAGATGCTGTTGGTCAGCAGGCTCTCTATAGTGCCTCTGTAGAATGTGCTGAGAACGGGGGAAGGGAGCTGTGCTCTTTTCATCCGACGCAAAAAATGCATGCGCTGCTGAGCTCTTTTTACAAGAGCTCCGGTATGTAGGGACTAGGTCAGGGGTCGGCAACCCGCGGCTCTTTGATCACTCTGATGCGGCTCAGTTGCATACTTGCCGACCCCCCCGATTTTCCCGGGAGACTTCCGGATTTCAGTGCCTCTCGCAGAAACCTCCCGGGATTAATATTCTCCGATTTTCACCCTTACAATAATAATAAAGGGGTGCCATGATGGTACAGCATTTAGCGCCCTCTACGATCTGTATAAACAGCGTGCCAGCCCAGCCTCTTGCTATATGCATTTTCTACTTGCACACGTAAGCGACAGCAAGGCATACTTGACCAACAGCCCCCCCCCCCCCCCCCCCCCCCCCCCCCCGTGCGTCGGTTGGGGTGGGCGGGGTTTGGTAGCGGGGGTGTATAATGTAGCCCGGAAGAGTTAGGGCTGCATGGGATTCTGGGTATTTGTTCTGTTGTGTTTATGTTGTGTTAAGGTGCAGATGTTCCCCCGGAATGTGTTTGTCATTCTTGTTTGGTGTGGGTTCACAGTGTGGCGCATTATTAGTAAGAGTGTTAAAGTTTTTATACCGCCACCGTCAGTGTAACCTGTGTGGCTGTTGACCAAGTATGCCTTGCTGTCACTTACGTGAGCAAGCAGAAGCCCCATACAACGTGTGGTTGGGCCGGCACGCTGGTCGTAGTGGGCGCTAAATGCTGTACCATCATGGCACGTTCGAGAGAATAGTTGCCCTGAAGTGCCGGAAATATCGGGAGGGTTGACAAGTATGACGCTGTCAAGCGCCATTCATATTAAACCCAATACAAATACACATACAGTTACACCCCTAATAGCGAGGGAAGGTGTTACACCAGATCACATTACAGTAGTTGAGATGTGGTTCAAAGAGAGTTTTGTATAGAGTAAGTAGAGCATAAAGAGGAAGATAATGACGAAGGTGAAAGAACAGGCCAACATATTTTGATAATTTGTTTAACAGATGGCTAATGTGACATTTATTGAGGTATTCGTCAATGATGACTCCCAGGAATTTTGTGGAGTTCACTCTTTGTATTTCCTGCCCATTGATGTTGATATGGCAGTGAAGAATGAATTGTGGTTTTAGTTCGATTTTTCATGAGACCGTATGGGACAGGTAAGTAACAAAAACCAATGTATTGGAGTAATGTAGATATTTGATGCTGCTTTTGTTGGTCAGGAAATGGTGGATGCAGCCGACACCTTCCCAGATGTTCTGCGGCGCGTGGTGCTGTGGCTGCAGCAAAAGCAGCTGGGCACTAAATACAAATACGCGTTCCTCACTGACGGGTAAGTGCAGTGAGTTTTTTTTTCCTCCAACCAAGCATGTGTGTCCAGCCCCGATGACCTTTCACATCAAGTGTTCTGGTGCAGAGCGTGGGACATGAGCAAGTTCCTCAACATCCAGTGTCGTACCAGCCAGATCCGATACCCGCAGTTTGCCAGGAGGTGGATCAACATTCGGAAGTCCTACGGCAACTTCTACAAGGTTAGACTCTTGTTCTTTAATTATTTTGACCATGAAGAGAAGAGGTAATGTTTGAAAAGGACATCTTTCATAAGAAGTTGGACAATCAGTCAAATTTTAATCAAGACTTTGATTTTGGCTTTCACGATCCAAAAAATATTATTATATAAATATTATGCTTGTAACGTTGAAATGGATGAGGAGTCTACTAGAAGTTTGGGATGTCACCATGGTATACTTGCCAACCCTCCCAGATTTTCCGGGAGACTCCCGAAATTCAGCGCCTCTCCCGAAAACCTCCCGGGACAAATTTTCTCCCGAAAATCTCCCGAAATTCATGCGGAGCTGGAGGCCACGCCCCCTCCAGCTCCATGCGGACCGAGTCCGCTTTCCCACGATGCGTGCCTGCCCAATCACATTATAACTGTTGAATGATCGAGGGCGAGTTCTTGGTTTCTTATGTGGGTTTATTGTTAGGCAGTTTCATTAACGTCCTCCCAGCGCGGTAACAACACACAACAGCAGCAGTCACGTTTTTTGTCTACCGTAAAGCAGTTCGTCTGCCGTAAACAGCAATGTTGTGACACTCTTAAACAGGACAATACTGCCATCTATAACATCAATAACATATACAGCTTTTAGAGAGTGCAGTGCACAACTGCGCACACAACAAGGAGACGAAGCAGAAGAACGAGGAAGATACAGCCATGGCGACGCCGACGACGAGTAAGATGAAGAAATACGCTTTGTTGCACCTTTCCTGCCTGAGTCCGGCGATTAGTTGCAAATCTTGCTTTATTGATTGCTTGCACACAGCCAATCCAACACAAAACAAACTAGTCCCCGCCCGCACTCACGCTACCGCTCCCTCTCTTCTCCCGCCCACACACTCACTGACGTCCCTCACCTCACATGCTCACCTATTAAAGGGCCACACACACACATACACTACTCTCATAACAGCTTGTAAGTTCCAAGCCGCAGCTGCGATTGGACCTGGATAGCCTCCGGGAAGAAGTAGTGGACTACCAAGTGCTTAGCACTGAAGATCTTCCTCAGGAAGCAAAGATTGACCGGTTTTGGGCCATGCTAGGGAGAGATGGAAGATTCCAGTCTCTGATGCATTTGATGAAAATAGTGACAGAGAATAGAACAAGGATGGACAATTCAACCCTTATCTCAACAATGAGTAGATGAGTGTTATGTGCGTGTATATGTGTAAATAAATGAACACTGAAATTCAAGTATTACTTTTATTTATATATACATATATATACATATAATAAAATAAATATATATATATATATATAGCTAGAATTCACTGAAAGTCAAGTATTTCTTATATATATATATATGTATATATATATATATATATATATATATATATATATATATATATATATATATATATATATACAGGTAAAAGCCAGTAAATTAGAATATTTTGAAAAACTTGATTTATTTCAGTAATTGCATTCAAAAGGTGTAACTTGTACATTATATTTATTCATTGCACACAGACTGATGCATTCAAATGTTTATTTCATTTAATTTTGATGATTTGAAGTGGCAACAAATGAAAATCCAAAATTCCGTGTGTCACAAAATTAGAATATTACTTAAGACTAATACAAAAAAGGGATTTTTAGAAATGTTGGCCAACTGAAAAGTATGAAAATGAAAAATATGAGCATGTACAATACTCAATACTTGGTTGGAGCTCCTTTTGCCTCAATTACTGCGTTAATGCGGCGTGGCATGGAGTCGATGAGTTTCTGGCACTGCTCAGGTGTTATGAGAGCCCAGGTTGCTCTGATAGTGGCCTTCAACTCTTCTGCGTTTTTGGGTCTGGCATTCTGCATCTTCCTTTTCACAATACCCCACAGATTTTCTATGGGGCTAAGGTCAGGGGAGTTGGCGGGCCAATTTAGAACAGAAATACCATGGTCCGTAAACCAGGCACGGGTAGATTTTGCGCTGTGTGCAGGCGCCAAGTCCTGTTGGAACTTGAAATCTCCATCTCCATAGAGCAGGTCAGCAGCAGGAAGCATGAAGTGCTCTAAAACTTGCTGGTAGACGGCTGCGTTGACCCTGGATCTCAGGAAACAGAGTGGACCGACACCAGCAGATGACATGGCACCCCAAACCATCACTGATGGTGGAAACTTTACACTAGACTTCAGGCAACGTGGATCCTGTGCCTCTCCTGTCTTCCTCCAGACTCTGGGACCTCGATTTCCAAAGGAAATGCAAAATTTGCATGGTTGGGTGATGGTTTGGGGTGCCATGTCATCTGCTGGTGTCGGTCCACTCTGTTTCCTGAGATCCAGGGTCAACGCAGCCGTCTACCAGCAAGTTTTAGAGCACTTCATGCTTCCTGCTGCTGACCTGCTCTATGGAGATGGAGATTTCAAGTTCCAACAGGACTTGGCGCCTGCACACAGCGCAAAATCTACCCGTGCCTGGTTTAGGGACCATGGTATTTCTGTTCTAAATTGGCCCGCCAACTCCCCTGACCTTAGCCCCATAGAAAATCTGTGGGGTATTGTGAAAAGGAAGATGCAGAATGCCAGACCCAAAAACGCAGAAGAGTTGAAGGCCACTATCAGAGCAACCTGGGCTCTCATAACACCTGAGCAGTGCCAGAAACTCATCGACTCCATGCCACGCCGCATTAACGCAGTAATTGAGGCAAAAGGAGCTCCAACCAAGTATTGAGTATTGTACATGCTCATATTTTTCATTTTCATACTTTTCAGTTGGCCAACATTTCTAAAAATCCCTTTTTTGTATTAGCCTTAAGTAATATTCTAATTTTGTGACACACGGAATTTTGGATTTTCATTTGTTGCCACTTCAAATCATCAAAATTAAATGAAATAAACATTTGAATGCATCAGTCTGTGTGCAATGAGTAAATATAATGTACAAGTTACACCTTTTGAATGCAATTACTGAAATAAATCAAGTTTTTCAAAATATTCTAATTTACTGGCTTTTACCTGTACTTGGTGAATTCTAGCTGTAAATATACTCCTCCCCTCTTAACCACGCCCCCGCCCCCCCCTGACCACGCCCCCCCGAAATCGGAGGTCTCAAGGTTGGCAAGTATGCACCATGGTTCCATCCATCCATCCATTTTCTACCGCTTGAGCCTATCTCAGCTGCAATCGGGTGGAAGGTGGGGTACACCCTGGACAAGTCGCCACCTCATCACAGGGCCAACGCAGATAGACAACATTCACACACCAGGGACAATTTAGTGTTGCCAATCAACCTATCCCCAAGTACATTTTTGAAGTATATATTTTTTCATTGTAATTTTTGCATATTGCTGCCTCTCTCAGCTAAAGGACCTAAAAAAAGTTGGAAGACCCCTGTATTTAATATTTAATATTTGTTACTTACCGTATTTTGCGGACTATAAGTCGCAGTTTTTTTCATAGTTTGGCCAGGGGTGCGACTTATACTCGGGAGCGACTTATGTGTGAAATGATTAACACATTAGTGTAAAATATCAAATAATATTATTTATCTCATTCACGTAAGAGACTAGACGTTTAAGATTTCATGGGATTTAGCGATTAGATTGTTTGGTAAACGTATAGCATGTTCTATATGTTATAGTTATTTGAATGACTCTTACCATAATATGTTACGTTAACATACCAGTTGGTTATTTATGCCTCATATAACGTACACTTATTCAGCCTGTTGTTCACTATTCTTTATTTATTTTAAATTGCCTTTCAAATGTCTATTCTTGCTGTTGGCTTTTATCAAATACATTTCCCCAAAAAATGCAACTTATACTCCAGTGCGACTAATATGTTTTTTTCCTTCTTTATTATGCGTTTTCGGCCGGTGCGACTTATAGTTTATTATGCGTTTTTGGCCGGTGCGACTTATAGTCCGAAAAATACGGTACTATGGTATATTATTAATTTATTATTTGTTTATTCACTGTTCTGTTACAGAGAACAAGGAAATGGGATAAAGTTGCTATGGAATGAAAAAGGGTAGGATTAAATAAGCTCTGTTTCTTCCTACTCCTTTTCGGACGTGCTGTAATGAAACAACTGAAAATATGGGATGCATTACATTGTATCGTATGCACGTTCTCGTAACTTTGGATGGAATCACGGAATTGGCCAATAAAACAGAAACCCCTGTTGAGCGCATAATATCACGGAAATTTACAAAAATGCGAGTGAAATGCTGGCATTGTGAGAAGGAACATTTGTTCAGGAAAATAATGTGTGCTCATTCACCCCCAAAACACTCAACCACCCCGTCTGGAATTAAACAATGTGAAAACGGCCACTCAAAACACTGTTAAAAACGACTAAGTTAAAGCTAACAAGAACAATCTGTACACCCACAACACATCTCATCTGCTTGTGTTGTTGTGAACGGCATCATTGATGTAAGACCAACAACGCACAAACAGGACAGTTGCAACTTGAGAAGCTCTTTTTTTATACAGCCTCAAGTCCTCTTTACATGTCAGCAGCACTCTTCCACCCTTCACAATAAAAGCGCCGCGCGCAACACCCGGTTTGACTGCACTAACAAAATGAACTAACAAAATGAAGGTTTCAAAATGGTACCTTACACATGCGTAATGTACCAAAAGCATTTATTGACACGTTTACAAAATTATTATGCTTTGACTTAAAATACTGGTCTAAATTGTCCAAAGATGTATTGCACCAATAATGTGAGGATTTATGCATTTTATGACACAAAAAACCATACTTGCCAACCCTCCCGGATTTTCCGGGAGACTCCCGAAATTCAGCGCCTCTCCCGAAAACCTCCCGGGACAAATTTTCTCCCGAAAATCTCCCGAAATTCAGGCGGAGCTGGAAGCCACGCCCCCTCCAGCTCCATGCGGACCTGAGTGACGTCTGGTGCGCAACACCACGTAAATCGTTGGCCAACCAAAAAGTAACCCCAGTACGCTATAGCCAACACTCACCAGGAGATGGCAACAGACAAACATAGATCACTATTACATTCCTCCCCTTTTAGAAATGTATAAAAGTTACTCAATATAAATAAACAACCCAACCAAAAAATGCAGCAGCTCAATTAAAAAACTGTACTTAAGCCACATTATTTTCTTTTTTTTTTAGTATTGAACTCTTAACCCTCATTTGTAAAAAATAACATGCTTATTATACAAACAGTATTTGTACACCTTTAACACAGATTTTTATACTGTCTTCAGAGATTCAGTTATTTTGGTGGTACTCGAAACCTTTCTGGGTACCTGCGAAAGGGTGTTCAGCATGGTTAGAAAAATAGTGACAGAGAATAGAACAAGGATGGACAATTCAACCCTTAACTCAACAATGAGTAGATGAGTGTTATGTGTATGTATATGTGTAAATAAATGAACACTGAAATTCAAGTATTTCTTTTATTTATATATATATATATATATATATATATATATTAAAATAAATATATATATATATATATATATACATAATAAAATAAGTATATATATATAGCTAGAATTCACTGAAAGTCAAGTATTTCTTATATATATATATATATATATATATATATATATAATTTATATGAAATACTTGACTTGGTGAATTCTAGCTGTAAATATACTCCTCCCCTCTTAGCCCCGCCCCCAACCACGCCCCCGCTCCACCCTGACCACGCCCCCACCCCCCACGCCCCACCTCCCGAAATCGGAGGTCTCAAGGTTGGCAAGTATGCAAAAAACAAACCCTTTATTGTGGTGAAAATAAGTGTTAAAGGTAAAAAACGGAATTAAAAAAATTTAATGGAAAAACTGAATTGCATTTTTAATAAACATGTTTAATTGATTTTTATTATTCTTAGTTAATGTATTAAAAATACCAGTTTATTTGTTACGAATGTATATCCAGTTGTACTTTTAAATTATATTTTTAATGTTGGTGGTACAATAAATATCCATATTTTCCAATTAATGAATAATCGAGATTTCAATATCAATCAAAAATAATCGTGATTATTATTTTTGGCATAATCTTCCAGCCCCTAGCGCTCAGTATTGTGCAGAGCGGTCACCTTTAACCTGGAGTTCATCTAATAGCCAGCAGAGGGCGACATGCACTCGGGAAAATCCAAATAAATGATAAATGTCCTCTTCAAACACCACTCTCCCACTTTTAGGGTGTACTCACCCCAGAACTTTCATACCATGGTAAACTCCTAGCCTGCACTCACTAATCTGAGCTTCGCCACGTTTAGTGTCGCCATCACTTCCAAACATGCTCTTTTACTGCAACTTCACTCACTTTAAAGATTGTTTACACTCCAGCATACTTGCCAACCCTCCCGGATTTTCCGGGAGACTCCCGAAATTCAGCGCCTCTCCCGGAAACCTCCCGGGACAAATTTTCTCCCGAAAATCTCCTGAAATTCAGGCGGACTCAGGTCCTCCACAATATAAAAAAGCGTACCTGCCCAATCACGTTATAACTATAGAATGATGGAGGGCGAGTTCTTGGTTTCTTATGTGGGTTTATTGTTAGGCAGTTTCATTAACGTCCTCCCAGCGTGGCAACAACACACAACAACAGCAGACACTTCTTTGTATACCGTAAAGCAGTTCGTCTGCCGTAAACAGCAATGTTGTGACACTCTTAAACAGGACAATACTGCCATCTAGTGCGTTTGATGAAAGCACTTTTGTGCATGCCACACAGCAATGCATCATCAGAGAGGGTGTTCAGCATGGTTCGAAAAATAGTGACAGAGAATAGAACAAGGATGGACAATTCAACCCTTAACTCAACAATGAGTAGATGAGTGTTATGTGTGTGTATATGTGTAAATAAATGAACACTGAAATTCAAGTATTTATTTTATATATATATATATATATATATATATAATAAAATAAATATATATATATATATATATATAGCTAGAATTCACTGAACGTCAAGTAAATAAATGATAAATGGGTTGTACTTGTATAGCGCTTTTCTACCTTCAAGGTACTCAAAGCGCTTTGACACTACTTCCACATTTACCCATTCACACACACATTCACACACTGATGGAGGGAGCTGCCATGCAAGGCGCTACCAGCACCCATCAGGAGCAAGGGTGAAGTGTCTTGCTCAGGACACAACGGACATGACAAGGTTGGTACTAGGTGGGGATTGAACCAGGGACCCTCGGGTCGCGCACGGCCACTCTTCCACTGCGCCACGCATTCATATATATATATGAAATACTTGACTTGGTGAATTCTAGCTGTAAATATACTCCTCCCCTTTTAGCCATGCCCCCGTCTCAACCCCCGACCACGCACTCCAGTCTTATTTTGAGATGTTCTCATTATTTATATTGTGCAAAGTGGCAGTTTGTGTGAATTAGTGAGGGGTAATTCTTTAAGTTACGCCTCTTTCTTACGCACACTAGTTGTATAAGTGTGCTGTGCGTTTTGGCTTTTGGATCATTGGAGTCTTTGCAGTTGATTTCTACGATGAATTGTGTCAGATATCAATAAGAACTTGAGAGGAGCGATTGCATTGCAGCAATTATTCATTGCAAGAGGCTGAGGTTTTTCATTTAAAACCCAGTGTGCGCTACAGTTGATGCAGCCTATGTGCTAATAATAACCAACACCATTTGTATTACTGTACAGTATCTGAAAAAGACTTTCATGATGAAAGTGTAAAATGGTGTGAAGCGGGCCCAAACACGGTACGGCTGGCTGAGCGTGAACACGCGCTCAAACGTACGGAGACTGTCCTGGCTCGTCCAGTAATGCGCTCTCTCCCTCGCCAAAGGTCCCGCGCACTCAGACCAAGCTGAGCACCATGCTGGACAAGCTGGGCCTGGAGTACGAGGGCCGCCCTCACTCGGGCCTGGACGACTCGCGCAACATCGCTCGCATCGCGCTGCGCATGCTGCAAGACGGCTGCCAGTTGCGCGTCAACGAGCGCATGCACGCCGGGCAACTGTTGACGGTCCCCAGCTCGGCGACTTTGGAGGGAGCTCCGCCTCCTCGCTGGCCTCGTAACCGTAAGTAGCGACCCTCGGAGAAAGGCGCCACTTTTTAGCCGCGTTACACGCTCTGTGGCGGAGAATGTTTATTACCCAGAGATCATTCCGGGGTAGCACAACTCCCTCAAAACATCTTGAAAGGAATTCTCCCGGAAGAGCGTCCACACGAGAACAGTGCTCATAATGTGATACCTGGTTTTTATGTCTATTTTAACAGAAATAAAACAATTTGTCACAGTTGTCCAACCTAAAAAACATGCTTTTATTTTGAAATACGTCCTCGTGTGTAGTCACAGTCAGTTTAGGTTGCATGTTAAAAATATTATTTTATTACATGAAACTAGAGATGTCCGATAATGGCTTTTTTGCCGATATTGTCCAATTCTTAATGATATCAACCGATACCGATATATACAGTTGTGGAATCAACACATTATGCCTAATTTTGTTGTGATGCCCCGCTGGATGCATTAAACAATGTAACAAGGTTTTCCAAAATAAATCAACTCAAGTTATGGAAAAAAGTGCCAACATGGCACTGCCATATTTAGGGCCCGCAAGGCCCATTGTAAAAGGAATCCCAACGGGAGTCCTTTTACAATGGGACATAAGGACCTATTGTTTTTCTAAGGTTTTATTATTATTCCGCCGCCTCTTTGAGCACTAATTTGACCCACTTAACATGCTTCAAAACTCACCATATTTGACCCACACATCAGGACCTGCGAAAATGGTCTTTTAATAAAAAAATAAAAAAAACCCAAAACTGAAAATTGCGCTCTAGCGCCCCCTAGGAAAAAACCTGCCTGTAACTCC
Organism: Nerophis lumbriciformis; assembly: GCF_033978685.3. Lineage (NCBI taxonomy): Eukaryota > Metazoa > Chordata > Actinopteri > Syngnathiformes > Syngnathidae > Nerophis > Nerophis lumbriciformis. The sequence continues at coordinate 9,325,379 of NC_084572.2, read as the reverse complement.
CACTAGGAAGGTCGGAGAGACATGAAACAAAATTCTCTATGTAGGTCTGACTTAGACCTACATTTCATAATCGTACATCCTTGGGCAGAAATCAACAGGAAGTTGGCAATTCCCCCTTCAAGACAAAAATGTGCTAAAAACAGTCACTTTTGCCTCTTTGAGCTGTAATTGGACCCCCTTAAAATGCTTCAAAACTCACCGAACTGAACACACACATCAGGACTGGCAAAAATTGCGATCTAATAAAAAACCTAAACCCAAATCTAAAAATTGCGCTCTAGCGCAATTTTTGAATAAAACGCAGAAAAAACTGCTCCTCGGAAGAAAAAAAATGACAAAACTGCCTGTAACTCCCACTGGGAAGGTCGGAGAGACATGAAACAAAAACCTCTATGTAGGTCTCACTTAGACCTACATTTCATAAATTGACAACCCCCAGCAAAAATCAACAGGAAGTTTGCTATTCCCCCTTCAAAACAAATGTTTTGTAAAAACCGGTCACCTTTCTTCAAACATTATCTCCTCTGAGCGCGTTTGTTGTTTTGGCTTCAAACTAACACAGGAGAGAGATTGAACCCTTCTGATTAAAAGTTGGCGAAAGAGTTTTGATACCTGCTCCGGTTTTGATTTTATGACCCTTCAAATAACCGCTGCGCTGATGCTGCTGTTTTTTCAAGATGGCTGCTTAAAAGCACTTAGACCTACATTTCATAAATTGACAACCCCCAGCAAAAATCAACAGGAAGTTTGCTATTCCCCCTTCAAAACAACATTTTTGTAAAAACCGGTCACCTTTCTTCAAACATTATCTCCTCTGAGCGCGTTTGTTGTTTCGGCTTCAAACTAACACAGGAGAGAGATTGAACCCTTCTGATTAAAAGTTGGCGAAAGAGTTTTGATACCTGCTCCGGTTTTGATTTTATGACCCTTCAAATAACCGCTGCGCTGATGCTGCTGTTTTTTCAAGATGGCTGCTTAAAAGCACTTAGACCTACATTTCATAAATTGACAACCCCCAGCAAAAATCAACAGGAAGTTTGCTATTCCCCCTTCAAAACAACATTTTTGTAAAAACCGGTCACCTTTCTTCAAACATTATCTCCTCTGAGCGCGCTTGTTGTTTCGGCTTCAAACTAACACAGGAGAGAGATTGAACCCTTCTGATTAAAAGTTGGCGAAAGAGTTTTGATACCTGCTCCGGTTTTGATTTTATGACCCTTCAAATAACCGCTGCGCTGATGCTGCTGTTTTTTCAAGATGGCTGCTTAAAAGCACTTAGACCTACATTTCATAAATTGACAACCCCCAGCAAAAATCAACAGGAAGTTTGCTATTCCCCCTTCAAAACAACATTTTTGTAAAAACCGGTCACCTTTCTTCAAACATTATCTCCTCTGAGCGCGTTTGTTGTTTCGGCTTCAAACTAACACAGGAGAGAGATTGAACCCTTCTGATTAAAAGTTGGCGAAAGAGTTTTGATACCTGCTCCGGTTTTGATTTTATGACCCTTCAAATAACCGCTGCGCTGATGCTGCTGTTTTTTCAAGATGGCTGCTTAAAAGCACTTAGACCTACATTTCATAAATTGACAACCCCCAGCAAAAATCAACAGGAAGTTTGCTATTCCCCCTTCAAAACAACATTTTTGTAAAAACCGGTCACCTTTCTTCAAACATTATCTCCTCTGAGCGCGCTTGTTGTTTCGGCTTCAAACTAACACAGGAGAGAGATTGAACCCTTCTGATTAAAAGTTGGCGAAAGAGTTTTGATACCTGCTCCGGTTTTGATTTTATGACCCTTCAAATAACCGCTGCGCTGATGCTGCTGTTTTTTCAAGATGGCTGCTTAAAAGCACTTAGACCTACATTTCATAAATTGACAACCCCCAGCAAAAATCAACAGGAAGTTTGCTATTCCCCCTTCAAAACAACATTTTTGTAAAAACCGGTCACCTTTCTTCAAACATTATCTCCTCTGAGCGCGTTTGTTGTTTCGGCTTCAAACTAACACAGGAGAGAGATTGAACCCTTCTGATTAAAAGTTGGCGAAAGAGTTTTGATACCTGCTCCGGTTTTGATTTTATGACCCTTCAAATAACCGCTGCGCTGATGCTGCTGTTTTTTCAAGATGGCTGCTTAAAAGCACTTAGACCTACATTTCATAAATTGACAACCCCCAGCAAAAATCAACAGGAAGTTTGCTATTCCCCCTTCAAAACAACATTTTTGTAAAAACCGGTCACCTTTCTTCAAACATTATCTCCTCTGAGCGCGCTTGTTGTTTCGGCTTCAAACTAACACAGGAGAGAGATTGAACCCTTCTGATTAAAAGTTGGCGAAAGAGTTTTGATACCTGCTCCGGTTTTGATTTTATGACCCTTCAAATAACCGCTGCGCTGATGCTGCTGTTTTTTCAAGATGGCTGCTTAAAAGCACTTAGACCTACATTTCATAAATTGACAACCCCCAGCAAAAATCAACAGGAAGTTTGCTATTCCCCCTTCAAAACAACATTTTTGTAAAAACCGGTCACCTTTCTTCAAACATTATCTCCTCTGAGCGCGTTTGTTGTTTCGGCTTCAAACTAACACAGGAGAGAGATTGAACCCTTCTGATTAAAAGTTGGCGAAAGAGTTTTGATACCTGCTCCGGTTTTGATTTTATGACCCTTCAAATAACCGCTGCGCTGATGCTGCTGCGCTGCTGTTTTTTCAAGATGGCTGCTTAAAAGCAGGAAGCACCAGCGTGCCCACACAATGCAGACAAGGTAGGTACACTACACAAAAGTATTGGGACTCTTCAAAAGTCTAAGTATTGGGAGACTTAGGACAAAAACTGGACAAAAGTATTGGGACACTTACGACTAACACTGGACAAAAGTATTGGGACACTAAGGACTAACAATGGACAAAAGTATTGGGGCACTTACACTAGACAAAAGTATTATGGCCCCTTATGACGAAAACTGGACAAAAGTATAGGGACACTTGGGACTAAAACTTGACAAAAGTATTGGGACACTTGCGACTACCACTGGACACAAGTATTGGGACGCTTATACTGGACAAAAGTATTGGGACACTTGGGACTACCACTGGACAAAAGTATTGGGACACTTACGACTACAACTGGACAAAAGTATTGGGACACTTAGGACTACAACTTGACAAAAGTATTGGGACACTTCGGACTACCACTGTACAAAAGTATTGGGACACTTACGACTAAAACTGGACACAAGTATTGGGACAGTTAGGACGAAAACTGGCCAAAAGTATTGGGACACTTGGGACTACCACTGGACAAAAGTATTGGGACACTTACGACTACAACTGGACAAAAGTATTGGGACACTTACGACTACAACTGGACAAAAGTATTGGGACACTTAGGACTACCACTGAACAAAAGTATTGGGACACTTAGGACTACCACTGAACAAAAGTATTGGGACACTTCGGACTAATAGTAGACAAAGGTATTGGGACACTTACACTGGACAAAAGTATTGGGACACTTACACTGGACAAAAGTATTGGGACACTTACACTGGACAAAAGTATTGGGACACTTACACTGGACAAAAGTATTGGGACACTTAGGACTACAACTTGACAAAAGTATTGGGACATTAAGGACTAAAACTGGACAAAAGTTTTGGGACACTTAGGACTAAAACTGGACAAAAGTATTGTGACGCTTAGGATTAAAACTTCACAAAATTATTGGGACACTTAGGACTAGCACCTGCCAAATACGCGGGCCCGACCAATGCTGCTTGCAGCTTTAATTATTATTGAAGTCACAAAGTGCATTATTTTTTTTAACAGGCCTCAAAACAGCAGCTTGGAATTTGGGACATTCTCTCCCTGAGAGAGCATGAGGAGGTTGAGGTGGGCAGGGTTGGGGGAGTGGTGGGGTGTATATTGTAGCGTCCCGGAAGAGTTAGTGCTGCAAGGGGTTCTGGGTATTTGTTCTGTTGTGTTTTATGTTGCGTTACGGTGCGGATGTTCTCCCGAAATGTGTTTGTCATTCTTGTTTGGTGTGGGTTCACAGTGTGGCGCATATTTGTAACAGTGTTAAAGTTGTTTATACGGCCACCCTCAGTGTGACCTGTATGGCTGTTGACCAAGTATGCATGCATTCACTTGTGTGTGTGAAAAACCGTAGATATTATGTGACTGGGCCGGCACGCAAAGGCAGTGCCTTTAAGGTTTATTGGCGCTCTGTACTTCTCCCTACGTCCGTGTACACAGCGGCGTTTTAAAAAGTCATCCATTTGACTTTTTGAAACCGATACCGATAATTTTGAAACCGATACCGATAATTTCAGATTTTACATGTTAAAGCATTTATTGATAATATCGGTAGTCCGATATTATCGGCCATCTCTACATGAAACACAATATTCATGTGTACAGTTAATAGTAGTTTAATGTATTTATACTGCACATTTTTCTCTATTCAGTCGTATTTAGGAAAAACTGACACTTTGGCTTTCTGTCAGCGAGGTCTGTTTGGTTTCCTTCACAACGCCCATGATTCCAAGCAGTGAACTTGATTGACAGTGTGGAAGTCTTGATGGCGGCCAAGGCTGCCTGGCGGGTGTTGGCGCCTCACAAGCAGGTGCTGTACAGCGTCACCTTGGAGCTGATCTCCTCCATGATGCGGCGGGCCGTCTCCTCCAGCTCGGCCAGCTCGGCAGCTTTGGCCTCCAGGACGCTCTGGTTGTTGTCGTAAGAACTCTCCAGTTCTGAAACATTTCATCAATCTTGTCTTTTAAGGTCCTAAAAGGCCACTGAAAAGCAAGCAAATGTTTACCTCGTAGTCTCTGCAGTTTACTGCTGCTCTGAGCCAGGAGCTCTTTGGCTTCTTGCTGAAGCTCATCTGCTCGTTTCCTCGCTTGTAGCACGGACTCCCCTTTGTCCTCCATCAGGTCCTCCACCTCTTCTAGTTTGTCTTTTACCTCTGTCGCAAACTCCTTCGCACACAAAATAAGCCTTGTTCACAACTAGGGTTGTCCCCATACCAATATTTTGGTACCAATACCAAAATGTATTTAGATACTTTTCTAAATAGAGGGGACCTACTCAGTGGCCCTGTGGTTAGAGTGTCCGCCCTGAGATGGGTAGGTTGTGAGTTCAAACCCCGGCCGAGTCATACCAAAGACTATAAAAGCCTCTCTGCTTGGCACTCAGCATCAAAGGTTGGAATTGGGGGTTAAATCACCAAAAAATTATTCCCGGACGCGGCCACCGCTGCTCCCCACTGCTCCCCTCACCTCCCAGGGGGTGATCAAGGGTGATGGGTCAAATGCAGAAAATAATTTCGCCACACCTAGTGTGTGTGTGTGTGTGTGTGTGTGTGTGATAATCATTAGTACTTTACTTTAACCAAAAAAAATAGAATTTTTGGCTTTATTTTAACAAAAAACTCTTAGTGTACATGAAACTTATGTTTATTATTGCAATTTAGTCCTTAAATAAAATAGTGAACATACTAGACAACTTGTCTTTTAGTAGTAAGTATACAAACAATACATTAAACATGAAACATATGTTTATTATTTTAATTTAGTCCTTAAATAAAATAGTGAACAAACTAGACAACTTGTCTTTTAGTAGTAAGTAAACAAACAAAGACTCCTAATTACGGTAGTCTATGCAGTAACATATTGTGTCATTTATACACCTATTATTTTGTACACATTTTGAGGGACAAACTGTAAAAAATGATTATTAATCTACTTGTTCATTTACTGTTAATATCTGCTTATTTTCTGTTTCAACATGTTCTATCTACACTTCTGTTAAAATGTAATCACTTATTCTTCTCTTCTTTGATACTTTATATTAGTTTTGGATGATACCACAAATTTGGATATCGATCTGATACCAAGTAGTTACAGGATCATACATTGGTCGTAATTTAAGTGTCCAAGGACGTATTTCCTGACTTTATAAACATATGATTTTTTTTTTTAAAAAGATTTAGTGATGCTAAAAAATATCGATGTATACGCTCTTGTACTTGGTATCATTACAGTGGATGTCAGGTGTAGATCCACCCATGGCGTTTGTTTACATTGTGACGCCGGTGAGTTACGGTGTGTAGTGAAGCATGTTTAGCTATTCCTCGTCGTCCAGTGATAATGCTACTTGTAAGAAACATACTTTATTTGTCGCCATGGAGACAAGGATTAGTGATTTAGAAGACGCTAAAACACTGCCGTTAACCATGTCTTAAAGCACATACCTGCCAACTACTCCGGTTTTCCCGTAATTAGTACGGTTTTCATCAACCTATTCCGGGTTACGGTTGCAGTGATAAAAAATACGGTTTTTCATTAATTTAAAAAATAATTTTTTTTTTTTAAAGTTTTATTCACGAAATCGCGTAACAACAATGACAATCGACACTGCTTCCCGTAACTTCCTATCGAGCCATTCCGAATGCCATGCGCGAGGCTATTTATAGCACCGCTGCCAAGCACGAGGCACCAGTTGCCATTGTTTCCAAACGATTGAATCAGCCGGAGAAAAATCGCAAACGAGTCTTAAACCGAAAAGAAAACTGCAGTCATTCCGTGAAGAATATTCAAAAGCCTATCCGGGAATAATTATCCGTTCCAAAAAGGGTGAAAACTACGCGAATTGCACCTTGTGCAGACAAGATTTTTCGATCGGACACGGAAGAATTAGCGATGTAAAAGACCACGTTGGGACAAAAAAACACAAGTCTAATTGTAGTTCCATGCTAATGATGCTATTGAATTACATTTTAATGAAGTAAACTTATCATAAAGTTACCATATCATTTTTGCAGTATGATCAATCTGATAGAATAAATTTGGATTTTAGCCACAAAAAGGTAATGACACCAATGTTATCTATTGGAGTTGTTTAGTACTGTTATACTGTTAAAAGTGTTTATACTATTTATGCTTTCAAGTCCAAGTTGAAGAAATCTTGTTAAATGTTGACAGCATAACTACCAAAATACAGAAGTATGTCCTTAATATTTTTGCAGTGCTATTTCTGTTGAAAAGTTCAAATGATTACATTAGAGATGTGATGTGCCACTTTTCAAGTGTCTGATGGCTTAAATTAATTTTCATTAATTTTTCATATTTTGAATTCTTTTGAAAGGCTTACAAAAAAACTACATTTGAATTGTAATTCCATGCTATTGACAGGACTATTAATTTTAATGAAGTTAGCTTACCATGTTTACAGTATGATAATTGTGATAGAAATGTGAATTTTAGGCACAGAATATTTTTTACAATTGAACAAGGCAGTAGATTATACAAGCTTGGACAGAAAGTTAATAATGACACCAATGGAATTGTTTAGTACTGTTTTACCATTTGTTTACTGTAAAAAGTGTTTATACTGTTTATACTTTCAATTAACAAATTGAAGTCTTGTGAAAGGTTGACAGGATAACTGGCATTAACTGTCAAAAATAATTTCAAACTATTGAAGTTAGCTTACAGAATAAACATGTCAATCAACCCATATGATTTTTGCTGTAATATTTTTGTTTTGAAAAGTCACTGTGACTGATAGAAAAGTGATGGTTTTAGCAACATTTTAACCTGTCTGAATGCTAATAATCATTTTGCGTCGGCCTGAACCCCCCACCAGGACTTTGTCCTGTACCTACCGGTGCCTGCGGCCCCTGGACCCTGGCTACTAGGTTTTTCTGATTTCAAAAGTTGGCATGTATGAAAGCACCTCTTCCCGAGGGTGTTTCAGTGTTATAACTTCACCTTTATCTTTAGTTTTTAAGCCAAAATGCGTCCGTTCTCCCTTTTCTGTCTACACACTGTGTCTGCTTGTAAGTACTCTGTGTGTGTGCGCTGCCGAACATGCTCCTCTGCTTGGAAAACCAGCAATGTCATGACGCGCCGTCATGTCCGTAAAAAAAAAAAGGGGGAGCGGGGACTGGTACTTTTTAGATGCAGTATGTACCGAATACGATTCATTAGTATCGTGGTACTATACGAGGTGTATCGTACAACCCTATTCACAACAAAAGACGTGTTACGTTGTGTGTTTGTGTGCGACCTGCTCAGCCTCCTCTGCGTTGGTCTTGGCCCGCTCGCTGACCCAGTCGGCCGTCTCCGCCATGCTGTTGACCTCCAGCTCGTTCTGTCGCAGCAGGCCCACTTCCAGCTCCAGCTTGAGTAGTCGGTTGTTCGTGTCGCCGAGCCTTTGTTCCGACGCCGCCGTCTCAGACCTCACCTGACACACACACACACACACGTGCGTGGTCGGTACTCGAAACACCACCGCAGGCTGCAACAAACTCACGGAAAGCAGCAGGTCCAAAGTTCCATTTGTGTTATTCTGAGCAAGCTGGATGGCGTCCATGGCGGCGCTCTGAGCATGCTCCGTCTCATTCAGGGCCGAGTTGACCATGTCCGAAGCCTCCTTCAGGTCGGACGCCTTCTTACTGGAATGGACCAACAAGTCTGAATATGCAACCATGACTTGGCCCTAGTGTGTGAATGTGGTCTATCTGTGAGGTGGCAACTTGTCCACCCAAATGCAGCTTGGAGGCTCCCCCATCTTACCTGGCAACCTCAGCCTGCCTCAGCAGGTTTTCCGCAATGTGGATGTCTGCGGCGCTCTCGCTGAGGATCGACTCCACGCTGGTTAGAGCGGCCACCTTCTCCTTGATTTCCCTCGTTAGCTCCTGCAGCTTCTCCGTCGACGTCGGCATCTCCAGGGCTAACACCTCATTGGCCACCGCCTCAATCACTGACACGTTGGCCCTGTCGTCTGGAATATTGAGCGCCAACATTGGTTAGAGAGGGCTTGTTTGGCTGGGAACTACCAAAAGTGTACAGCTCCACTAATGGACATTGGAGTGTTTCTTTCAAAGGCAAAATTAAAGTATTGCTAGAAACATAATTTTATATGGGACTTTATTGTATTATATGTATAGTACATGTTCCAAAAAGAAAAAAGCATAAAACAGCACCAGAATTAGAGATATTACAAGTCAAAATGATGAAGCTTAGTGTTACACTCATGACTTGGTGTAACTAAACATTACCCTATAACAGGGGTCGGCAACCCGCGGCTCCGGAGCCGCATGCGGCTCTTTGATCACCAGTGTTGGGTTAGTTACTGAAAACCAGTAACTAGTTACAGTTACTAGTTACTTTATTTCAAAAGTAACTCAGTTACTAACTCAGTTACTTACACCAAAAAGTAATGCGTTACTGTGAAAAGTAACTATTTAGTTACTTATTTTTTTCCCTTTTTTTTTAAGGCTCCCATTAATGCCCTTTTAGCCTTCATGTCAGTACTGTTATTGCACTGGAGAATAATACAATCTGTTGATCAACTTGACATGCATTTGCATCACTGAACTCTGCTAAGCAATGTGCTCTACTTACAACACACAAAGACAAAGATATGTTTCAAAGGGCCAATTTATTTCAGGCCAGAACAAATTGACAAAACTATTTTAAATAGCTGCAACATAATGGCACTTTAACTTTAACTTTAAGTAGATAGGATCTTTGATCCAAGACACAACTTACATTGAACTAAAATGTTATTTTCTTTGTGCTCGACAAAAGAAAAGTATTGAGAATGTCTCCATGTTAAAAAAAACTCGACTTCTGGCTTTGCCATGATGTCTTGTTAGTTGTTATGAGAGTCGCGTATGTGTGTGTGTGTGTGTGTGTGTGGCCCTTTAAGATATGACAGCGTGTGAGGTGAGTGACGTCAGTGAGTGAGTGAGTGGGCGAGAGAGGTGAGCGAGCGGCGACAGTGAGTGCGTGCAGGTGCTCTAGCTTGGTGGATGGCTGCGTCCAATAAAGTCACAAAGTTGCAACAAACCGCCCGTCTCGTCATTCACCCTCAGCTGTAAAGACCCACTGCCGGGTAAAGTGAAGGTTGTTAGCCCCGAAGACGTACATAGGCCCTGGAGGAACGTCTCCCTTGCGCTCCTCAACTGCGGTATGGTAGTCTCCCCCGCCCCCACCCACACAAAGCACGCCTTTTCTTTTCCACCGCTGCAATAAAACACACTCAGATCTTGTGTTTCTATCCGATACTACATGAAAAATAACGTAAAATAACGCAGTAACGCATCATGTAGTAACGGTAACTTAGTTACTGAATATAAAAAATAACGCGTTAGATTACTAGTTACCGCCGAAACTAACGGTGTTACAGTAACGCGTTACTTTGTAACGCGTTAGTCCCAACACTGTTGATCACTCTGATGCGGCTCAGCAGCTTACTTGCTGAACCCCCCAATTTTCCCGTGAGGCTTCCGGATTTCAGTGCCTCTCGCAGAAAACTCCCGGGATTATTATTCACCGATTTTCACCCTTACGGCTATAATAAGGGCGTGCCATGATGGTACAACATTTGGCGCCCTCTACAATCTGTATTAACAGCGTGCCGGCCCAACACTTGTTAAACAATATACATCTTCTGCTTGCACACGTACGTGACAGCAAGAATACTTGGTCAACAGCCACACAGGTTACACTGACGGTGACCATATAAAACAACTTTAACACTCTTACTAATAATGCGCCACACTTTGAACCAAAACCAAACAAGAATGACAAACACATTTCGGGAGAACATCTGCACCTTAACACAACATAAACACAACAGAACAAACACCCAGAATCCCATGCAGCCCTAACTCTTATGGGCAGGGCCGGCCCGTGGCATAGGCCGTATAGGCAAATGCTAAGGGCGCCGTCCATCAGGGGGCGCCACGCCAGTGCCACAAATGTTGGAGAAAAAAAAAAAAAAAGTTGGTACTATTATTTCTAAATACAAAAAATAATCCCACGTTAATTAAAATGCAAAGTAAAGCCTATATAATAGAAATATTATTTGTTACAACATTACGCCCCCCCCCCCGCACGGTGCGCCCCCTCCCTTCCCGTATCATGACTCTTTTTGGACGTCACCACATCAAAAAATCAACACAAGATGTCAAAACGGCCAAAACTGTCAGGTGCCCAGGGAAGAAAAAAGAGAAAAGAAGAGGAGGAGAAACGAGAAAAAGACAGAGGTAGCAGGTAGGTAACGTTAGCCTACATGCAATTATTTGTCTGTTACAGAATGTGATAGTAACCTGGCTTTTTAGCATTAAGCTAATGTTACATGATTCGGCAATTGCTAATCAATAAATAGCTAGTTCTGTTTTAACGTCGGGTTAATATTGTGGAGGGGGCTAAATTGTTATGGAAAATAATAATGTACCTCAGGGACATTTGTATTAGATCTTTTAAGCAGGTGTTTTTTGTTTACATTGTTATTGCCTTCTGGTTAGCTAATGTTTGCCCTGCAGGTAATAGTCACTTTTCCACCCCTTTATATATTAGGTATAGTTGTAAGCCTAGTTGTTAAAGTGCACATCATTAATGTTAATTAAGCAATATGTATGTATAAAATATTGTATTTCATATATTCATTTTTTATTTTTGCATTCATTTATTTATTCATTTTTTTTTTTATCTTGTTAACTATTCTGATTGTTAATTTGCTTTCTTTAAGTAAAAAAAAGGTCAAAGACAAAGCTATCCGGTTTCTTGTGAGTATATACACTTCACTGCCGATGTGGGGGGGCGCCACCTAAAATCTTGCCTAGGGCGCCAGATTGGTTAGGGCCGGGCCTGCTTATGGGCGACATTATACACCCCTGATACCACCAAACCCCGCCCCCACCCCCCACCCCCCTCTCTCTGTGCGTCGGTTGAGGTGGGGGGGGGGGGGGGTGTATAATGTATCCCGGAAGAGTTAGGGCTGCATGGGATTCTGGGTATTTGTCCTGTTGTGTCTATGTTGTGTTACGGTGCAGATGTTCTCCCGAAATGTGTTTGTCATTCTTGTTTGGCGCATTATTAGTAAGAGTGTTAAAGTTTTTTTTTTTTTATACCGCCACCGTCAGTGTGACCTGTGTGGTTGTTGACCAAGTATGCCTAGCTGTCACCTACGTGAGCAAGCGGAAGCCCCATACAACGTGTGGCTGATCAGGCACGCTGGTTGTAGTGGGTCTTATATGCTGTACCATGACGCTGACAAGTGCCATTCATTTAAATCCCGCGTGCCGCACCAGCTTTCAAATTCCATATAAAGGTGTGGGCAGCGTGTCTGTGACCCTTGGTTTATACATAACACAAAGCAAAAAGAAAACTTTGTATGCAGTGTTGTTTGATTTAAAATTTCAAAAAAATTTTGCGGCTCCCATTGTTTTCTTTAATTTGTGAAACTGGTCAAAATGGCTCTTTGACTGGTAAAGGTTGCCGACCCCTGCCCTATAAGATGAAGGCAATTGCATTTTATTGATATTTGACATTTATTCAACGTTTATAAATGAATATTTAAATATACTAAATGTAAAAAAGGGAATAAATATTCAAAATAAGATCATTAAATGAAGTCTAGTTTGGTTACGCCATCATGAGCGCAACACAAGGTTGTAAAAGTTTCAACTACAATTCTAAATAAGATGTCAAAAGCAAACTGAAATCAAATACACACAGCTTAAAGATTGATCAATACCTATTTAAATTTAGTAAAACATAAATATGATGATTTATCAAAATATAAAAGAAATATACCCGAACAGAACGCTCATGATGGTTACACCAAAAAATAACGCTATGAATCGCGTTTTTTCCAAGTTTTTGGGGCATTTTTATGCTATTTCCAAGCATCTCCTTTTTATTATCGTTGATTTTAAATGGTCAAACTAATGCATATTATTATGCACGCCTTAGTAAACCAAAGAAAAGTCATATTTATTTTGATTGTTACATTTTGAAGTACATTTGTGCATGTGGGTGCGAATGTACCCATTACTAGAGCTGTACACATAAGCAATTTTC
>NC_084572.2:9257500-9310000 GCF_033978685.3 Nerophis lumbriciformis | reverse complement strand
TTGGAAAGTATGATACGCAAAATATTTTCAGGTCTCCGCGGGCCACATAAATGAGGATTCTGGGAAACACTGGATTTTTTTTTTAACTGTGAAACATTGTTAGTTTGGATGTCAAGGGTAAGTGCAATATTTTGAGTTTAGAAATGGAAAAGATTCAAAATCTGTACAGTCACTTCGAATGGGGAAAAATTGTCCTGGAAAATGTGGAACTCACAGAATCTAAAGGACTGTCTCAGAAAATTAGAATATTGAGATAAAGTTCTTTATTTTCTGTAATGCAATTTAAAAATACAAAAAATAGAGCTTTTCAACAGATGGAAGCATGTAGTGCTCTAAAATCTCTTGGTACACAGCTGCATTGACTCTGGACTTGCTGAAACACAGTGGACCAACACCAGCAGCTGACATGGCTCCCCAAACCATTGCTGACTGTGGGAACTTCACACTGCATTTCAAGCAACTTGGATTTTGCTCCTCTCCAGCCTTCCTCCAGACTCTAGCGCCTTGACTTCCAAATGAAATACAAAACTTGCTTTCGTCTGAAAACAGGACTCTGGACCACTCTGCAACTATCCAGTGCTTCTTTTCCATAGCCCAAGTCAGATGCTTCTAGAGATTTTAGAGCACTACATGCTTCCATCTGTTGAAAAGCTCTATGGAGATGATGATTTCATCTTCCAGCATGATCTGGCACCTGCCCACAGTGCCAAAACCACCAGTAACTGGTGTACTGACCATGGCATTACTGTCCTCCATTGGCCTGCCAACTCCCCTGACCTGAACCCCATAGAGAATTTGTGCGGTATTGTGAAGAAGAAGCTGAAAGACACCAGAGCCAATAATGCAAAGGAACTAAAGGCCGCTATTGAAGCATCCTGGGCATCCATAACACCTCAGCAATGCCACAGGCTGATTGCCTCCATGCCACGCCGCATTGGTGCAGTAATCCGTGCAAAAGGATTCCCAACCAAGTACTGAGTGCATTAGTTGACATTTTCAAATGTTTGATTTTGTTTTGCTGTTATAAATCTTTTTTTTTTAACTTGGTCTGAGGAAATGTTCTAATTTTTTGAGATAGGATTTTTGAGTTTTCTTAAGCTGTATGCCATAATCAGCAATATTACAATAATAAAAGGCTTGCAATATTTCAGTTGATGTGTAATGAATCCAGAATGTCCATCCATCCATCCATCCATCTTCTTCCGCTTATCCGAGGTCGGGTCGCGGGGGCAGCAGCCTAAGCAGGGAAGCCCAGACTTCCCTCTCCCCAGCCACTTCGTCCAGCTCCTCCCGGGGGATCCCGAGGCGTTCCCAGGCCAGCCGGGAGACATAGTCTTCCCAACGTGTCCTGGGTCTTCCCCGTGGCCTCCTACTGGTCGGACGTGCCCTAAACACCTCCCGAGGGAGGCGATCGGGTGGCATCCTGACCAGATGCCCGAACCACCTCATCTGGCTCCTCTCGATGTGGAGGAGCAGCGGCTTTACTTTGTGCTCCCCCCGGATGACAGAGCTTCTCACCCTATCTCTAAGGGAGAGACCCGCCACCCGGCGGAGGAAACTCATTTGGGCCGCTTGTACCCGTGATCTTGTCCTTTCGGTCATAACCCAAAGCTCATGACCATAGGTGAGGATGGGAACGTAGATCGACCGGTAAATTGAGAGCTTTGCCTTCCGGCTCAGCTCCTTCTTCACCACAACGGATCGATACAGCGTCCGCATTAGTAAAGACGCCGCACCGATCCGCCTGTCGATCTCACGATCCACTCTTCCCTCACTCGTGAACAAGACTCCGAGGTACTTGAACTCCTCCACTTGGGGCAGGGTCTCCTCCCCAACCCGGAGATGGCACTCCACCCTTTTCCGGGCGAGAACCATGGACTCGGACTTGGAGGTGCTGATTCTCATCCCAGTCGCTTCACACTCGGCTGCGAACCGATCCAGCGAGAGCTGAAGATCCTGGCCAGATGAAGCCATCAGGACCACATCATCTGCAAAAAGCAGAGACCTAATCCTGCAGCCACCAAACCGGATCCCCTCAACGCCTTGACTGCGCCTAGAAATTCTGTCCATAAAAGTTATGAACAGAATCGGTGACAAAGGGCAGCCTTGGCGGAGTCCAACCCTCACTGGAAACGTGTCCGACTTACTGCCGGCAATGCCAAACAGTCCGATACCCCATACTCTCTGAGCACTCCCCACAGGACTTCCCGAGGGACACGGTCGAATGCCTTCTCCAAGTCCACAAAGCACATGTAGACTGGTTGGGCAAACTCCCATGCACCCTCAAGGACCCTGCCGAGAGTATAGAGCTGGTCCACAGTTCCACGACCAGGAAGAAAACCACACTGTTCCTCCTGAATCCGAGGTTCGACTATCCGGCGTAGCCTCCTCTCCAGTACACCTGAATAGACCTTACCGGGAGTGTGATCCCACGATAGTTAGAACACACCCTCCGGTTCCCCTTCTTAAAGAGAGGAACCACCACCCCGGTCTGCCAATCCAGAGGTACCGCCCCCGATGTCCACGTGATGCTGCAGAGTCTTGTCAACCAAGACAGCCCCACAGCATCCAGAGCCTTAAGGAACTCCGGGCGGATCTCATCCACCCCCGGGGCCCTGCCACCGAGGAGCTTTTCAACTACCTCAGCAACCTCAGCCCCAGAAATAGAAGAGTCCACCACAGATTCCCCAGGCACTGCTTCCTCATAGGAAGACGTGTTAGTGGGATTGAGGAGGTTTTCGAAGTATTCTCTCCACCGATCCACAACATCCGCAGAATCCAGAATGTATGATATTTTTGTTTTTTTAATTGCATTACAGAAAATAAAGAACTTTATCGCAATATTCTAATTTTCTGGGACAATCCTGTATGTGAGAAGTTTGAGCCAAACATGTTGACAGTGGATTTGTTTGAATGAGATGTAGGTGGAGAAGGCGGACAGAAAATAGGACGTCACAATAATTGCAATAATGTATGTGTGAAAGTTTTATGGCATTAAATGGACTCACTAGTGAGCAGGTTTCGGATGTCCTTAATGAGGCTGCGCAGTTGATCGTTGCTCTGCTCCACTCTCGCTTTGCTCTGGTTGGATTTGATCAGCACCTCCTGAGCGTTTGCTTTGGCCTCCCTCGCTCGATTACTGGCCTCCCACACCTGGACACCATCAAAGGCCGCGGTCAGTCCCCATGCTACGTCAGCTAAAGCTAGCATCCACTCACCATCCTGGAGAGCTTGTCCACTTCCTGCATGGCGGTCAGGATTTCCTCGTCCAGGTCCTTGGCTGACTTGAGAGCAGTTTGCGAGGCCACGACGAGGCCCTCGCATCCTTCTCCGCCACACCGGGATGCTCCGCCCTCATCCAGGCAGCCCAAGCCGCCGCACGGAGAGCCGGGGCACTCGTCACCTTCCGCTGTACCTCCACACGTCTAAAGAGCAGGAATGAGTGTTGGAATAATTGTAAGTTATCACAAAAGAAACGTTGTATTACATTATGTTCCTGATAAGAAGATGAAGGCTGTCTTTCGAGGCCTACCAAGAGGAAGAAGGCTCGTGAAACTCCACTGTGATTTCAACACGGACAGATGGCAGGATCTGCTCAACTTCCAGAGGAACTCTCTTTGAAGTATTTAACAAACTCTCTTTGAAGTATTTCACAAACTCTCTTCCAACTATTTGGTAACCGAGGTCAACGCTATTTACGACCCGCTGCCCTCTTGAAGCAGCTGTGGTCAGGAGACGGGAGGGGTTATCCATTGTCCTCCAACACCTGCCCCAGCTGGATCCAGGAAGAGCCCAAGCCCGAGACATCCTGTTCTTGGTCTTCAATGTGACCGAAAACAATGACTGTTTTACATACTTCCCATTTCTGCTGAGACATGTGTTGGTGCGTGAACATTGAACATCTAAATAAAAGAGGAGACGAAAACCTTCTTCGTCAGAGCATGCTAAGACACTGTAAGAGGTTACAGGTCGACGCCGTCTCTCCTCAATTGAGTCCAAATTGAATTCTGTCTCTGTTTGATTCCTTGCCTTTTGTCTTGTTTAATAGACATCCTCAGTGTTTGAACGTGACAATGAGCAACTAGTCTAGAAGAAGATTCAGCAGCGTTCTTACATTCTGGCTGAGAGGTGACAGGGCAAATGTCTCCAACTCGGTCTTGAGCTTCTCAATCTTCTGTGAGTTTCTCTGGTGCCGGCGGTCAAACTCTTTCTGGCTGCCGCTCAGCTTGTCCTCCGTCACCTTGCGAAGCGCGGCCGATTTCTCCACCGTGTTGTCGGCATCACTGCTGGAGGCGTTGACCCGGAGTTCCGCCAATACGGACTCCTCGTTTGACTCTATGATGGTGTCCATGGCACCTGAGAATCACCAACACAGGAACACATCAAGGAGACGCTGATGGTATGCCAGTGTGTCAAAAAGAAGCAGGATGATCACCCTGCAAGTTGGCGTTCTTGGCGTCATACACCTGCTGCCTCAGCTCCTGCACTTGCCGATCCAGCTGCTTCACCTCCTCCGTCACCTCGTCCACGTTTGCGTCTGTGATGTTGGCCTCGTTCTCGAGATCATTCAAGGTCTCCTCTGTTGTGTTGAGTTTCCCGCTCAGGTAGGACATGAGGCCACTGACAACATGAAGTAATGTTGATTGAAAATGTTAAGGAGCGTTCACACACCGCCGGTTTAGATGGCGGTTTATGGCAGTTCTCAAACCGTGTCCCAACGATGGCGGAAAGCCTTTCTTAACACATTTTGAACACGGTGGCAGCGGACTCCTCCGGCCTCTACTCTATCAACCGCAGTGCCACCGTGTAAGACCGTGGTGCCTCCGTGTTTAACTCCGCCCCTACGAGTAGTTACCGTGTTCACATCGTGAAGGTTCGAGAGGAAAATGGGACTGTCGTATTATTACTGTCCCGGTATTAGCACATATCTTGCTGTACAAAACACAGAGGGTTCCGTTCTTTGTACGGTGAAAAAGGTGTGGAATACGGCCCATTTCAAACCAACATGCGGTTCTAACGGTTCATGGCGCATGAGTGACGGACAAACAGGGTCCGTGTACGGTGTTAACAGTCTTTTGTGGAGCACGACAAATTTCTGAACCGGCATCTGGAGGAAAATGGGACTGTCGTATTATTACTGTCCCGGTATTATCACATATCTTGCTGTGCAAAACACAGAGGCTTCCGTTCTTTGTACGGTGAAAAAGGTGTGGAATACGGCCCATTTCAAACCAACATGCGGTTCTAACGGTTCATGGCGCATGAGTGACGGACCAACAGGGTCTGTGTACGGTGTTAACAGTCTTTTGTGAAACACAGAGGCTTCCGTTCTTTGTACGATGAAAGAGGTGTGGAATACGGCCCATTTCAAACCAACATGCGGTTCTAACGGTTCATGGCGCATGAGTGACGGACGAACAGGGTCCGTGTACGGTGTTAACAGTCTTTTGTGGAGCACGACAAATTTCTGAACCGGCATCTGGCGGAAAATGGGACTGTCGTATTATTACTGTCCCGGTATTATCACATATCTTGCTGTGCAAAACACAGAGGCTTCCGTTCTTTGTACGGTGAAAAAGGTGTGGAATACGGCCCATTTCAAACCAACATGCGGTTCTAACGGTTCATGGCGCATGAGTGACGGACGAACAGGGTCTGTGTACGGTGGTAACAGTCTTTTGTGGAGCACGACACATTTCTGAACCGCCATCTGGAGGAAAATGGGACTGTCGTATTATTACTGTCCCGGTATTATCACATATCTTGCAGTGCAAAACACAGAGGCTTCCGTTCTTTGTACGGTGAAAAAGGTGTGGAATACGGCCCATTTCAAACCAACATGCGGTTCTAACGGTTCATGGCGCATGAGTGACGGACCAACAGGGTCTGTGTACGGTGTTAACAGTCTTTTGTGAAACACAGAGGCTTCCGTTCTTTGTACGGTGAAAGAGGTGTGGAATACGGCCCATTTCAAACCAACATGCGGTTCTAACGATTCATGGCGCATGAGTGACGGACCAACAGGGTCTGTGTACGGTGTTAACAGTCTTTTGTGGAGCACGACAAATTTCTGAACCGCCATCTGGAGTAAAATGGGACTGTCGTATTATTACTGTCCCGGTATTATCACATATCTTGCAGTGCAAAACACAGAGGCTTCCGTTCTTTGTACGGTGAAAGAGATGTGGAATACGGCCCATTTCAAACCAACATGCGGTTCTAACGGTTCATGGCGGATGAGTGACGGACGAACAGGGTCCGTGTACGGTGTTAACGGTCTTTTGTGGAGCACGACAAATTTCTGAACCGCCATCTGGAGGAAAATGGGACTGTCGTATTATTACTGTCCCGGTATTATCACATATCTTGCTGTGCAAAACACAGAGGCTTCCGTTCTTTGTACGGTGAAAAAGGTGTGGAATACGGCCCATTTCAAACCAACATGCGGTTCTAACGGTTCATGGCGGATGAGTGACGGACGAACAGGGTCCGTGTTCGGTGTTAACAGTCTTTTGTGGAGCACGACAAATTTCTGAACCGCCATCTGGAGGAAAATGGGACTATCGTATTATTACTGTCCCGGTATTATTACATATCTTGCAGTGCAAAACACAGAGGCTTCCTTTCTTTGTACGGTGAAAAAGGTGTGGAATACGGCCAAATTCAAACCAACATGCAGTTCTAACGGTTCATGGCGTATGAGTGACGGACGAACAGGGTCTGTGTACGGTGTTAACAGTCTTTTGTGAAACACAGAGGCTTCCGTTCTTTGTACGGTGAAAGAGGTGTGGAATACGGCCCATTTCAAACCAACATGCGGTTCTAACGGTTCATGGCGGATGAGTGACGTACGAACAGGGTCTGTGTACGGTGTTAACGGTCTTTTGTGGAGCACGACAAATTTCTGAATTGCTATCTAGACATGTGAACGCCCCTTTAGCAACGTGTAGGGGCGGATGTTTGTGGACATACGTGATCTGGTGCATCAGGTCCTGGATCTTCCCCAGCTTGACAGCTGCGGGGTTGCTCTCCACGATCTCTCTGACCGCCTTGGCGTTGGTCTCCAGGCTGCTGACTAAGTCTTTATAGGGCGCCGTCACACCGTTGGTCTGCAGCTCCGTGACTTTCGCCTCCAGACGCCGCGTTTGATTGGTCAGCTCTCCGACCACCCTGTCCCACGTAGCAAAGCACTCGTGGCAAGGCTGGCAGTCGGGGAACACACCCTGGTAGCCCCTGGCGCATTCGTCACAGCGTGGGCCCGACACACCCTCCACGCAGGTGCAGTGTCCGCTCGCACGGTTGCACTGCCCGCTGGAGATACCCCGAGGGTCGCAGTCACAAGCTGCCAAAGGAGAATACACACAAACTTGAAGCCTCTTCATGGGACAGAATCAACTCCCAGCTTCCTCTGTAAATAAACAACCTCATCAGGACCTTGAGGGTCATGTTGACCCCCCCCCAGCTGGGACTAACTAAACATGCACGTTCTCCCAAAAGAATAGAAGGAGTCAGAGCAAAAGAATGCAGATAGTTTTTCTACACTTATTTTTGTCCAATTTATTGCACTTTAAAGTGAACTAGATGATGCAATTCCTAAAAATGCTAAAGTTGAACTGAAATGCTGACAGAATGTAGTATCAATGTAAGAATAGTTTGAATGTTGGAATGGTTTTAATGTGGAAGAGTTTGAATTTTCAGGAAAACCGGAATTTGGTTTGTAACTTGGGAAAGTGTCAGTTTGAATGTCCAGGATGAGTGGAATGTGTTGAAGGTGGAATGGTTTGAATAGGTTGGAAAATGTGGGAATTGTGCAACTTTGAAAAATGTCTCATTCATTTCAATGGGAATTTCATTGAAATTTGGGGCTTTTGGAAAAAGCGGGAATATATTTAAAAAATAATGCAAAAAATAATGTAATGTTCTGAATGATTGGTGTTGGAATTTTTAATTGAGAAATGGTATTTTGGAATTTCAGGAAAAGTGGAAATTTTTGCAGTTTCAAAAAAACAACTTTGTTTTTTGTCCTGATTAAGAGGAATGTTTTGACGGTGGAACGGTTGAAGTGGGTTGAAAAATGTGGAAGGAGTAGTTGACAGAAAAAAGGGAATTCTGGGAATTCCTGGAATTTTTTTAAATTTGAAAAATGATCGTTTGAATGTGTGGAATATGTTGAAGGTGGAATGGTTTGAATCAGTTGAAAAATGTGGGAATTGTGCAACTTGGAAAAATGTCCCATTCATTTCAATGGGAATTTCATTTAAATTTGTGAATTTCGGAAAAAGCGGGAATATTTGAAAACGTTTTCAAAACGGTCCAGAAATGTTGATGTACCGGTAGTCACATTTTTAATTGAGAAATAGTATTTTGGAATTTCAGGAAAAGCGGACATTTTTGCAGTTCAAATAAACAACATTGTTTTTTGTCTTGATTAAGAGGAATGTGAAGTGGGTTGAAAAATGTAGAATGAGTAGTTGACAGAAAAAAGGGTGAAAAAAAGGGAATTCCTGGAATTTTTTTAAATTTGAAAAATGATCGTTTGAATGTGTGGAATATGTTGAAATGGTTTGAAAAATGTGGAAATGGTGGAAGTTTGAAAAAAGGCCAATTCATTTTGAATGGGTAAAATGTCCCGGAAAACCTGGAATTCTGGGAAATCTGGAAATGTTTGCAATTTTTCAAGGGAAAGCCCGCGATTCCCGAATAGACTGAACAGTTTGAAGTTGGAACGGTTTGAATCGGATGAAAAATGTGCAAGGTAGAGCGTGCCAAAATCTGGAGAAGAAGAATAAATACATACATTTTAGTGTAGAAAAGCATGTGTGAATGTTTTGGAGCATTCACACAACTCGGTTGGAACGTGTGGGTTCTCTTCTAAATCACAACCGAGTGGGACTTAAAGACGGACATTATCAGTGGAGGCCTTTGCTGTCTCCCACTCAGCAAAATGGACATGTACTTATAAGACGAGCCTTCCCGCCTCAGTGTTTTAACGGCTTTGACGAGCCTTAGTAGGAACAGTTTGGGATTCCTGATATTGTGCTTGCTGGTGGGGGGAAAAAAGACCTGGGAGTTTATGACAACATCTGCTTCTCATGAGCAGGGAACACAAGGTCATTCCCGGACCAAGCAGCCAATATTGTGTGTGTCGTCTCACGGTACCACTTTGCTCCTGAAGGGGCGATAGTGAGACTTGAAGAGCGAGACAACTTAACGCTTCAGATTGAAGCAGGCCACTAGGGGGCAGAAAAGGTTGGACTTTTGTCTTCGGTTGCAGTATCACAAGCTCACCCAATCACGTGAAGGCAGGGTGTGCAGCTTAGAAGCCTATAAACAGTGGCGTGGAAGGGGAAGTGGAGACGTAACAGGGCTCCTGGGCTTTTGTAAAGTACCATTATTTTTTTTAGCAATATGAGGCCCGCAAACAGGTTTTATCCGGTCTGCGAGATGAGTTGGCCAAGTAAAAAAAAAATAGCTGTAATTTTGAATGAAACTGCTGTTCTAAATGTGTCCACTAGATGTCGCAATAGCAATTATTTGTACTTCAGAGGGGGCAGAGCTATGTGCCGTGTCTCAACACTTCCGTGTTTGGAATGATTTGATTAACGTGGACCCTGACTTAAGCAAGTTGAAAAACTTATTGGGGTGTTACCATTTAGTGGTCAATTGTACGGAATATGTACTGTACTGTGCAATCTACTAATAAAAGTTTCAATCAATCAATAGAAACTACGTACTAACGCTGCTTACTAGCGGTAGTAATGATACAAAATACAACAAACGTTCATGCCTTGATTGTCAAAGACATACTTGCCAACCCTCTCGGATTTTCCGGGAGACTCCCGAAATTCAGCGCCTCTCCCGAAAACCTCCCGGGACAAATTTTCTCCCGAAAATCTCCCGAAATTCAGGCGGACTCAGGTCCTCCACAATATAAAAAAGCGTACCTGCCCAATCACGTTATAACTATAGAATGATGGAGGGCGAGTTCTTGGTTTCTTCCTTGGTTTCTTATGTGGGTTTATTGTCAGGCAGTTTCATTAACGTCCTCCCAGCGTGGCAACAACACACAACAACAGCAGTCACTTTTTTGTATACCGTAAAGCAGTTTGTCTGCCGTAAACAGCAATGTTGTGACACTCTTAAACAGGACAATACTGCCATCTAGTGCATTTGATGAAAGCACTTTTGTGCGTGCCACACTGCAATGCACCATCAGAGAGGGTGTTCAGCATGGTTCGAAAAATAGTGACAGAGAATAGAACAAGGATGGACAATTCAACCCTTAACTCAACAATGAGTAGATGAGTGTTATGTGTGTGTATATGTGTAAATAAATGAAATATATATATATATATATATATATATATATATATATATATATATATATATATATATATAGCTAGAATTCACTGAACGTCAAGTATTTCTTATATATATATATATATATATATATATATATATATATATATATATATATATATATATATATATATATATATATATGAAATACTTGACTTGGTGAATTCTAGCTGTAAATATACTCCCCCCCTTTTAGCCACGCCCCCGTCCCGCCCCGACCACGCCTACCCCACCCCCGTTCCCCCCACCTCCTGAAATCGGAGGTCTCAAGGTTGGCAAGTATGGTCAAAGATGATGTTAATGTAATGAATTTGTACATTTTGGTTGTACTTATAACTGGGGACACATTTTTTGGCCGTACATAAATATGCTAAAATAATATGTATTCCCTTGTAGCTTCATGTGTGATCAATGAAAGGAGTCCACATTCACACGTTTTGTTAAAGATAATGAAGAAGAAGAACTATTATCACCAACAGGAGCATTTTAAAACTCAATTCTACCTATTGGACTGATCAACATTATCACAAAGTATAAATAACGACAAATGAAAATAGAATAGTATCCACCTTTGTTCTATTTTGAAACAAAGAAAACAATCTGAAGTTATCTTTATTTTTAAGTGATCATGCAATGGTTTTACCAGTCCGGCCCACTCGGGAATAGATGTTCCTCCATGTGGACCCTGAGCTAAAATGAGTTTGACACTCCTGATTTAAATTATTATGTAAGTTATAAAAGGCAGCGTCATAAATGTTAATATAAGATAAATATGTCCAAGCACGTTAAATAATAAGGCTGCTTGAATCAAATTACCGTATTTTTCGGACTATAAGTCGCAGTTTTTTCCATAGTTTTTCCATAATCATTTCACTTATGTGTGAAATGATTAACACATTAGCGTAAAATATCAAATAATATTATTGATCTCATTCACGTAAGAGACTAGACGTATAAGATTTCATAGGATTTAGCGATTAAATTGTTTGGTAAACGTATAGCATGTTCTATATGTTATAGTTATTTGAATGACTCTTACCATAATATGTTACGTTAACATACCAGTTGGTTATTTATGCCTCATATAACGTACACTTATTCAGCCTGTTGTTCACTATTCTTTATTTATTTTAAATTGCCTTTCAAATGTCTATTCTTGCTGTTGGCTTTTATCAAATACATTTCCCCCAAAAATGCGACTTATACTCCAGTGCGACTTATATATGTTTTTTTCCTTCTTTATTATGCATTTTCGGTCGGTGCGACTTATACAGCGAAAAATACGGTATGCAAAATTGTTCATTCCACCTTGATAATCATCAAAGTTCACTTCTTATCATTCCAAACATCCATCCATCCATTTTAGATCAAGGATGCAGTCATAAAAGAATATATTTGTGGCAAAACAGGAAAAAGTTATTACAAGTTTCACTTTTGCACCTCATTTGCACGTTACTGTGTTGCGTTCATGGACCCTCGATTGCAGTTAGAAACAGAGGCGTCACTAAGTTTTGAAGACAAGTGGAGGCTTAAACCTCAACAGGTGCACTCGTGCAGTGTTTTTTCAACCTTTTTTGAGCCAAGACACATTTTTTGCGTTGAAAAAATGCGGAGGCACACCACCAGCAGAAATCATAAAAAAACAAAACTCAGTTGACAGTACAAAGTCGTTGTCGCGATTGTTGGATATGACTTTAAAGCATAACCAAGCATGGATCACTATAGCTCTTGTCTCAAAGTAGGTTAAGTTAAAGTTAAGTTAAAGTACCAATGATTGTCACACACACACTAGGTGTGGTGAAATTTGTCTTCTGCATTTGACCCATCCCCTTGTTCACCCCCTGGGAGGTGAGGGGAGCAGTGGGCAGCAGCGGTGCCGCGCCTGGGAAGGTGTACTGTCCCCACCTGTCACATCATTTTGAGTTTATTGCTGTTTTCCTGTGTGTAGTGTTTTAGTTCTTGTCTTGCGCTCCTATTTTGGTATTTTTTTTTCTTTTTTGGGGGTATTTTCCTGTAGCAGTTTCATGTCTTCCTTTGAGCGATATTTCTCGCATCTACTTTTGTTTTAGCAATCGAGAATATTTCAGTTGTTTTTATCGTTCTTTGGGGGGCATTGTTGATTGTCATGTCATGTTCGGCTGTACACTGTGGACGCCGTCTTTGCTCCACAGTAAGTCTTTGCTGTCGTCCAGCGTTCTGTTTTTGTTTACTTTGCAGCCAGTTCAGTTTTAGTTTCGTTTTGCATAGCCTTCCCTAAGCTTCAATGCCTTTTCTTAGGGGCACTCACCTTTTGTTTACTTTTGATTTAAGCATTAGACACCTTTTTACCTGCATGCTGCCTCCCGCTGTTTCCGACATCTACAAAGCAAATTAGCTACCTGCTGCCACCTACTGATATGGAAGAGTATTACACGGTTACTCTGCCGAGCTCTAGACAGCACCGACACTCAACAACAGCACATCATTTGCAGACTATAATTACTGGTTTGCAAAAAATATTTTTAACCCAAATAGGTGAAATTAGATAGTCACAACACCGCTAGTATATTACCCAAGGGGGCGTGGCTACGGAATAGAGTTGTCAAACGGGAAACGTTTTCTGAGTTATTTGCATGCATGTTATAGAAATGTAAATAACATTTCCAATGATAATACTGTTAGTAAACCATAATCTACAAACCCAGAGAGACATGCAAGTGTCAAAAATAATTTTGGTAGATGAGAATAAATCTGAAGCTAAAATAAAGTATCGAAATGCACAGAAACATAGTCTTGTTTTTTAAAATGTTCTTTCCGGGTTTTCGTTGCAGCACTGTGTGCTAATTTAATTTTCCTCTTTTTTTTCCCTCAAAGGCTGCACAGATCCCAGTAATAATGATGCATTGTTATGATTTGTATTATTCACTGATACTAATCTTGCATTTCTACTTTACACTCTAAAGTAAAGGACATTTCAACAGATGTATATTTAAGTGAACATTGACAAGTTATATGAACATTCTAATTAATATTCTGGCAACTTTATATTGAATTTGTAAGCACTTAAAACGTAATTATTTTATTTATTTATTTTTTTTCGAGATATGTTCGGGATAGAGCTTTTTTACTGATATCCGATATTCCGATATTGTCCAACTCTTAATTACCGATTCCGATATCAAGCGATACTGATATATACAGTGGTGGAATTAACACATTATTATGCCTCATTTTGTTGTGATGCCCCGCTGGATGCATTAAACAATGTAACAAGGTTTTCCAAAATAAATCAACTCAAGTTATGGAAAGAAATGCCAACATGGCACTGCCATATTTATTATTGAAGTCACAAAGTGCATTATTTTTTTTAACATGCCTCAAAACAATAACAGTGCAATACTTTTTCATAACATGGTCACTACTGCCTAGTTTCTCTTGTTATATTCTTATTTTACTGTTATGTTTTTATTCTCATTGTTGCTTTTTATTTCTATTCTCATTGTAATGTAATAATGTTGTAACAAATAATATTTCCATTATATAGGCTTTACTTTGCATTTTAATTAACGTGGGATTATTTTTTGTATTTAGAAATAATAGTACCAACTTTTTTTTCTTTTTCTCCAACATTTGTGGCACTGGCGTGGCGCCCCCTGATGGACGGCGCCCTTAGCATTTGCCTATACGGCCTATGCCACGGGCCGGCCCTGCATGTAAAGGAAGTGCCTTAAAGGTTTATTGTCTCTCTGTACCTCTCCTTACGTCCGTGTACACAGCGGCGCTTTTTAAAAACGTCATGAATTTTACTTTTAAAAACCGATACCGATAATAACAAAACCGATACCGATCATTTCTGATATTACATTTTAAAGCATTTATCGCCCGATAATATCGGACATCCCTAGTTCGAGATATTAAAAATAACTTAATTCAAGTTTTTACATGTGTTTATAAAGCTGGTGTCAACCAAATCCATGCAGTATTGTGCATGTAAACACACCAAGTGTGACCTTGGCTTGAGGCTGGGATGTGGGAGGCCTTTCACGAGTCTCGGTTATAGGGCCCCGGAATTTGGTGCAACACCCCTGCATATAAATCATGCGTCCTACCGTGACATTTGACCTCTGGATCCCCCCAGAAGAGCTCCCTGCATTCCCGACACGTCCTGCCACCAAAACCAGGTTTACACGAGCAGCGCCCCGTGACCTGCAGTCCACATAGATCCCAGCAGAGACATTTTCAAAAGGAAGAACAAATAAAGCAGTTTGTTGTGTCTTTGCCCGAGTATGCAGACCACAATGGACCCTTTGTACTCCCACTCCAAGAGAAATATGTGTATCTGGGGTACTTCCTTCCTTTCATACTGCAACTTGTGTGTGTTTGTGCGTGCAAGCATCATCACGCAAAGCCAGCCAGACGTGAGAATATAAACCAGATTAGTTGGGATCCCGAGTCCGGTTTTGCCCTCACCTCGTCACAAGAGGAGCTGTAAGCGTGGACGGCGTCACAGTCACAGCGATGGCAGCCCTCCCCGCTCGCCATGTTCCACGTGTCTTCGGCGCAGCGTTGGCAGTTTTGACCCACCACGTTGGGCAGGCAGGGGCACTGCCCGCTGCGCTGGTCGCACTCGCACTCGTCCGGCGTGGAACAGGTGTGTAGTGCCGTGCCCTCCGGGTGGCACATGCACTCTGCGGGACAAGCAGCACAGTTAGAAGAGCTCCAAAAAGCTTTATTGTGTGACTGCTCCAAACATTCACACATGGTTTTCTATACTAAAATGAATGTTTTTATTTAACTTCTCCAGATTGACCCTCTACCTTCCACATTTTTCATCCCATTCAAACCGTTCCAACTTCAAACTGTTCAGCCTATTCGGGAATCGTGGGCTTTTCCTTGACAAATTCCAAAAATTCCCAGAATTCCAGGTTTTCGGGACATTTTTCCCCGTTCAAAATGAATTGGTCATTTTTCAAACTTCCACCATTTCCATATTTTTCAACCTATTCAAACCATTCTACCTTCAACACATTCCACTCATCCTGGACATTCAAAATAAGTTCCAAAGAATTCCCAGAATTCCAGGTTTTCGGGACATTTTTCCCGTTCAAAATGAATTGGTCACTTTTCAAACTTCCACTATTTCCATATTTTTCAACCGATTCAAACCATTCCACCTTCAACACATTCCACTCATCCTGGACATTCAAACTTTAAGTTCCAAAAAATTCCAGGAATTCCCAGAATTCCAGGTTTTCGGGACATTTTTCAAACATTCACCATTTCCATACTTTTCAACCTATTCAAACCATTCCACCTTCAACACATTCCACTCATCCTGGACATTCAAACTAAGTTCCAAAAAATTCCCAGATTTCCCAGAATTCCATGTTTTCGGGACATTTTTCCCGTTCAAAATGAATTGGCCATTTTTCAAACATTCACCATTTCCATATTTTCCACCTATTCCAACCATTCCACCTTCAACACATTCCACTCATCCTGGACATTCAAACTAAGTTCCAAAAAATTCCCAGATTTCCCAGAATTCCAGGTTTTCGGGACATTTTTCCCGTTCAAAATTACCGGTAATTGGCCATTTTTCAAACATTTACCATTTCCATATTTTTCAACCTATTCAAACCATTCCACCTTCAACACATTCCAATCATCCTGGCCATTCATAAAAAATTCCAGGAATTCCAAGAATTTCAGGTTTTCGGGACATTTTTCCCGTTCAAAATGAATTGGCCATTTTTCAAACATTCACCATTTCCATATTTTTCAACCTATTCAAACCATTCCACCTTCAACACATTCCACTCATCCTGAACATTCAAACTAAGTTCCAAAAAATTCCCAAATTTTCCAGAATTCCAGGTTTTCGGGACATTTTTCCCGTTCAAAATGAATTGGCCATTTTTCAAACATTCACCATTTCCATATTTTTCAACCAATTCCAACCATTCCACCTTCAACACAGTCCACTCATCCTGGACATTCAAACTAAGTTCCAAAAAATTTCAGGAATTCCTAGAATTCCAGGTTTTCGGGACATTTTTCCCGTTCAAAATGAATTGGCCATTTTTCAAACATTCACCATTTCCATATTTGTCAACCTATTCAAACCATTCCACCTTCAACACATTCCACTCATCCCGGACATTCAAACTAAGTTCCAAAAAATTCCCAGATTTCCCAGAATTCCAGGTTTTCTGACATTTTTCCCGTTCAAAATGAATTGGCCATTTTTCAAACTTCCACCATTTCCATATTTTTCAACCTATTCAAACCATTCCACCTTCAACACATTCCACTCATCCTGGACATTCAAACTAAGTTCCAAAAAAATTCCAGGAATTCCCAGAATTCCAGGTTTTCGGGATATTTTTCCCGTTCAAAATGAATTGGCCATTTTTCAAACATTCACCATTTCCATATTTTTCAACCAATTCCAACCATTCCACCTTCAACACAGTCCACTCATCCTGGACATTCAAACTAAGTTCCAAAGAATTTCAGGAATTCCCAGAATTCCAGGTTTTCGGGACATTTTTCCCGTTCAAAATGAATTGCCCATTTTTCAAACATTCACCATTTCCATACTTTTCAACCTATTCAAACCATTTTACCTTCAACACATTCCAATCATCCTGGACATTCAAACTAAGTTCCAAAAAATTCCAGGAATTCCCATAATTCCAGGTTTTCGGGACATTTTTCCCGTTCAAAATGAATTGGCCATTTTTCAAACTTCCACCATTTACATATATTTCAACCTATTCAAACCATTCCACCTTCAACACATTCCACTCATCCTGAACATTCAAACTAAGTTCCAAAAAATTCCCAAATTTCCCAGAATTCCATGTTTTTGGGACATTTTTCCCGTTCAAAATGAATTGGCCATTTTTCAAACTTCCACCATTTCCATATTTTTCAACCTATTCAAACCATTCCACCTTCAACACATTCCACTCATCCTGGACATTCAAACTAAGTTCCAAAAAAATTCCAGGAATTCCCAGAATTCCAGGTTTTCGGGATATTTTTCCCGTTCAAAATGAATTGGCCATTTTTCAAACATTCACCATTTCCATATTTTTCAACCTATTCAAACCATTCCACCTTCAACACATTCCACTCATCCTGGACATTCAAACTAAGTTCCAAAATATTCCCAGATTTCCCAGAATTCCAGGTTTTCGGGACATTTTTCCCCTTCAAAATGAATTGGTCATTTTTCAAACTTCCACCATTTCCATATTTTTCAACCAATTCCAACCATTCCACCTTCAACACAGTCCACTCATCCTGGACATTCAAACTAAGTTCCAAAGAATTCCCCAGATTTCCCAGAATTCCAGGTTTTCGGGACATTTTTCCCGTTCAAAATGAATTGGCCATTTTTCAAACATTCACCATTTCCATATTTTTCAACCAATTCCAACCATTCCACCTTCAACACATTCCATTCATCCTGGACATTCAAACTAAGTTCCAAAAAATTCCCAGATTTCCCAGAATTCCAGGTTTTCTGACATTTTTCCCGTTCAAAATGAATTGGCCATTTTTCAAACTTCCACCATTTCCATATTTTTCAACCTATTCAAACCATTCCACCTTCAACACATTCCACTCATCCTGGACATTCAAACTAAGTTCCAAAAAATTCCCAGATTTCCCAGAATTCCAGGTTTTCGGGACATTTTTCCCCTTCAAAATGAATTGGTCATTTTTCAAACTTCCACCATTTCCATATTTTTCAACCTATTCAAACCATTCCACCTTCAACACATTCCACTCATCCTGGACATTCAAACTAAGTTCCCAAAAAATTCCAGGAATTCCCAGAATTCCAGGTTTTCGGGACATTTTTCCCGTTCAAAATGAATTGGCCATTTTTCAAACATTCACCATTTCCATATTTGTCAACCTATTCAAACCATTCCACCTTCAACACATTCCACTCATCCTGGACATTCAAAATAAGTTCCAAAAAAATTCCAAGATTTCCCAGAATTCCAGGTTTTCGGGACATTTTTCCCCGTTCAAAATGAATTGGTCATTTTTCAAACTTCCACCATTTCCATATTTTTCAACCTATTCAAACCATTCTACCTTCAACACATTCCACTCATTCTGGACATTCAAACTAAGTTACAAAGAATTCCCAGATTTCCCAGAAATCCAGGTTTTCGGGACATTTTTCCCGTTCAAAATGAATTGGTCATTTTTCAAACTTCCTCCATTTCCATATTTTTCAACCTATTCAAACCATTCCACCTTCAACACATTCCACTCATCCTGGACATTCAAACTAAGTTCCAAAAAAATTCCAGGAATTCCCAGAATTCCAGGTTTTCGGGATATTTTTCCCGTTCAAAATGAATTGGCCATTTTTCAAACATTCACCATTTCCATATTTTTCAACCTATTCAAACCATTCCACCTTCAACACATTCCACTCATCCTGGACATTCAAACTAAGTTCCAAAATATTCCCAGATTTCCCAGAATTCCAGGTTTTCGGGACATTTTTCCCGTTCAAAATGAATTGGTCATTTTTCAAACTTCCACCATTTCCATATTTTTCAACCTATTCAAACCATTCCACCTTCAACACGTTCCAATCATCACGGGCATTCAAACTAAGTTCCAAAACATTCCCAGATTTCCCAGAATTCCAGGTTTTCGGGACATTTTTCCCGTTCAAAATGAATTGCCCATTTTTCAAACATTCACCATTTCCATACTTTTCAACCTATTCAAACCATTTTACCTTCAACACATTCCAATCATCCTGGACATTCAAACTAAGTTCCAAAAAATTCCAGGAATTCCCATAATTCCAGGTTTTCGGGACATTTTTCCCGTTCAAAATGAATTGGCCATTTTTCAAACTTCCACCATTTACATATTTTTCAACCTATTCAAACCATTCCACCTTCAACACATTCTACTCATCCTGAACATTCAAACTAAGTTCCAAAAAATTCCCAAATTTCCCAGAATTCCATGTTTTCGGGACATTTTTCCCGTTCAAAATGAATTGGCCATTTTTCAAACATTCACCATTTCCATATTTTTCAACCAATTCCAACCATTCCACCTTCAACACAGTCCACTCATCCTGGACATTCAAACTAAGTTCCAAAAAAATTTCAGGAATTCCCAGAATTCCAGGTTTTCGGGACATTTTTCCCGTTCAAAATGAATTGGCCATTTTTCAAACATTCACCATTTCCATATTTTTCAACCAATTCCAACCATTCCACCTTCAACACATTCCATTCATCCTGGACATTCAAACTAAGTTCCAAAAAATTCCCAGATTTCCCAGAATTCCAGGTTTTCTGACATTTTTCCCGTTCAAAATGAATTGGCCATTTTTCAAACTTCCACCATTTCCATATTTTTCAACCTATTCAAACCATTCCACCTTCAACACATTCCACTCATCCTGGACATTCAAACTAAGTTCCAAAAAATTCCCAGATTTCCCAGAATTCCGGGTTTTCGGGACATTTTTCCCCTTCAAAATGAATTGGTCATTTTTCAAACTTCCACCATTTCCATATTTTTCAACCTATTCAAACCATTTCACCTTCAACACATTCCACTCATCCTGGACATTCAAACTAAGTTCCAAAAAAATTCCAGGAATTCCCAGAATTCCAGGTTTTCGGGACATTTTTCCCGTTCAAAATGAATTGGTCATTTTTCAAACTTCCACCATTTCCATATTTTTCAACCTATTCAAACCATTCTACCTTCAACACATTCCACTCATCCTGGACATTCAAACTAAGTTACAAAGAATTCCCAGATTTCCCAGAAATCCAGGTTTTCGGGACATTTTTCCCGTTCAAAATGAATTGGTCATTTTTCAAACTTCCACCATTTCCATATTTTTCAACCTATTCAAACCATTCCACCTTCAACACATTCCACTCATCCTGGACATGCAAACTAAGTTCCAAAAAAATTCCAGGAATTCCCAGAATTCCAGGTTTTCGGGATATTTTTCCCGTTGAAAATGAATTGGCCATTTTTCAAACATTCACCATTTCCATATTTTTCAACCTATTCAAACCATTCCACCTTCAACACATTCCACTCATCCTGGACATTCAAACTAAGTTCCAAAAAATTCCCAGATTTCCCAGAATTCCAGGTTTTCGGGACATTTTTCCCGTTCAAAATGTATTTTTCAAACTTCCACCATTTCCATATTTTTCAACCTATTCAAACCATTCCACCTTCAACACATTCCACTCATCCTGCACATTCAAACTATCCTTTTCCAAGTTCCAAAAAATTCCAGGAAATCCCTTTTTTTCTAACCCTTTTTTGACCATTTTTTCTGGCGACTGCTCCTTCCACATTTTAAGATAAAGTTAAAGTACCCATGATTGTCACACACACACTAGGTGTGGCGAAATTATTCTCTGCATTTGACCAATCACCCTCGATTCAACCCACTTTAACCGTTCCCCCGTCAAAACATTCCTCTTAATCAAGACAAAAAAACAAAGTTGTTTTTTGAACTGGAAAAGTTCCCGGTTTTCCCAAAATTCCTTAATACCATTTTTTATCAATTAAAAATGTTACTACTTCAACATTTCTCAAGCGAATTGAAAAATTCCAACACCAACCAAATTCCAGAACATTCAAGTCTTTTCAAATTTTCCAAAAAATTCCCTCTTTTCCCAAAATTTCCATGAAATTCCCATTTGAACCAATGGGACATTTTTCAAAGTTCCACAACTCCCACATTTTTCATCCGATTCAAATCGTTCCAACTCCAAAATATTCAGCCTGTTCAAAAATCTTTGCTCACCTTCAACAATTTAAAACAAATTCCCGGATTTCCAAGAATTCCCAGTTTTCAGGGACATTTTGCCCATTCAAAATTAATTGTCTATTTTTTAAACTTCCACAATTGGCACAGTTTTAAACCAATTCAAACCATTCCACCTTCAACACATTACACTCATCATTTTTACAAGTTCCAAAAAATTCCAGGAATTCCCTTTTTTTCATACCCTTTTTTGACCCTTTTTTCCGGCGACAACTCCTTCCATATTTTCAATCCACTTTAACCGTTCCACAGTCAAAACATTCCTCTTAATCAGGACAAAAAAACAAAGTTGTTTTTTGAACTGGAAAAGTTCCCGGTTTTCCCAAAATTCCATAATACCATTTCTCAATTAAAAATTTTACTACTTCAACATTTGTCAAGCGATTTGAAAAATTCCAACACCAACCAAATTCAGAACATTCAAGTCTTTTAACATTTTCCAAAAAATTCCCGCTTTTCCTCAAATTTCCATGAAATTTCCATTTAAACCAAAGGGACATTTTTCAAAGTTCCACAACTCCCACATTTTTCATCCGATTCAAATCGTTCCAACTCCAAAATATTCAGCCTGTTCAAAAATTTTTGCTCACCTTCAACAATTTAAAACAAATTCCCAGATTTCCAAGAATTCCCAGTTTTCAGGGACATTTTCCCCATTCAAAATGAATTGTCCATTTTTTAAACTTCCACAATTGGCACAGTTTTAAACCTATTCAAACCATCCCACCTTCAACACATTACACTCATCATTTTACAAGTTCCAAAAAATTCCAGGAATTCCCTTTTTTTCAAACCATTTTTTGACCCTTTTTTCTGGCGACAACTCCGTCCACATTTTTCAACCCACTTTAACTGTTCCACTGTCAAAACATTCCTCTTAATCAGGACAAAAAACAAAGTTGTTTTTTGAACTGGAAAGTTCCCGGTTTTCCCAAAATTCCTTAATCCATCCACCCATTTTCTACCGCTTGTCCCTTAATACCATTTCTCAATTAAAAATGTTACTACTTCAACATTTCTCGAGCGATTTGAAAAATTCCAACACCAACCAAACTCATTCAGAACATTCAAGTCTTTTAACAATTTCCCAAAAAAATTCCCGCTTTTCCCAAACTTTCCATGAAATACCTTTTTTCAAAGTTCCACAAATCCCACATTTTTCATCCGATTCAAATCGTTCCAACTCCAAAATATTCAGCCTGTTCAAAATGGTGTGCTCTTCTTCAACATTTAAAAAAAAATCCCGGATTTCTAAGATTTCCCAGTTTTCAGGGACTTTTTCCCCCATTCAAAATACATTTATTTGCACATTTTTCAACCTATTCAAACCATTCCACTTTCAACACATTCCACTCATTCAACTAACACTTTCCCAAGTTCCAAACCAAATTCAGTTTTTCCTGGAAATTCAAACTCTTCAACATTCAAACTATTCTTACATTCATACCACATTCTGTCAGCATTTCAGTTCAACTTTGGAGCATTCACACGCAATCCCTTCAGGAACTACTTTTTGGATACACTTTTAGTTTCCCTGAAGAAGGCTGCAGACGACATGTCACACATCTACTATACTGAAAGGGTATACAAGCGCTCAATATTCCTAACAAAGTCTACTGCACTCACTTCTGCAGCTCTGAGTGGCAGCGTTGCCGTAGTAACCCAGTTTGCAGTGCTGGCAGGCGTAGCCGTCGGTGTGGTACAGGCACTTGAGGCACGCGCCTGTCTGAGAGTCGCAGGAGCCGGGGTTGTGCATGTCGATGTTGCCGTTGCACTGGCACGCCTGGCAGCGTCCGCCGGGCAACAGTGGGTTGCCGAAGTGACCTGGGGCGCACTCGTCACACCTGGCACCTGAAGGAAGTTTGCGGAAGAAGATTTCAGGCTAATGACAGAGCAACATAAAACTCGGGATATCCCGATCAACGTTTTCAGCCTCCCATGTGATTTTGTTTTTGCTTTCGATCCGATTACTTGTCCGGGTCCGATACTTTAGACCAGGGGTCCCCAAACTTTTTGACTCAGGGGCCGCATTGGGTTAAAAAAATCTGGCCGGGGGCCAGGCTGTGTATATATATATATATATATATATATATATATATATATATATACATATATACATTGTCTTTATAATCCGTTTTGTCATTTAACATCAATTAATATTGATGTTCATCAACATTTAACATGTTATCGATGGGAAAATTCATTTTTAGACAATATGATTTGCCTGAGCGGCTAGGAGACACTTTTTGGAACTGGAATTGTTAGCATAAGAATTGGCAATGAAAGTTAAAAAGAGCGTCTACATTTTTGTGTCTCTTTATGGGCGCGACAACACATTAATTTGTTTTCATGTAAAAAAAAAAACCTCATTTTTAAAGGTGTAGCGGCTAATATTTTACCGTGGCGCACCGTCAGGAGTGGGAAGAAGAAGAGCTTATTTTGTCATACCCCTTTTCGTATTATAGCAATTTAATCCCAATTGTTTGTTCTCTATTTGTAACAGAAGAGTAAATAAATAGTGTTCAAATAATAAACTATATATATGCATACTTGCCAACCCTCCCGGATTTTCCGGGAGACTCCCGAAATTCAGCGCCTCTCCCGAAAACCTCCCGGGACAAATTTTCTCCCGAAAATCTCCCGAAATTCAGGCGGAGCTGGAGGCCACGCCCCCTGCAGGTTTATTGTTAGGCAGTTTCATTAACGTCCTCCCAGCACGGCAACAACACACAACAACAGCAGTCACGTTTCCGTAAAGCAGTTTGTCTGCCGTAAACAGCAATGTTGTGACACTCTTAAACAGGACAATACTGCCATCTACTGTACATGCATATGTGACATTAACATCTAGGGCTTTTAGAGAGTGCAGTGCACAACTGCGCACACAACAAGGAGACGAAGCAGAATGCATCATCAGAGAGGGTGTTCAGCATGGTTAGAAAAATAGTGACAGAGAATAGAACAAGGATGGACAATTCAACCCTTAACTCAACAATGAGTAAATGAGTGTTATGTGTGTGTATATGTGTAAATAAATGAACACTGAAATTCAAGTATTTCTTATATATATATATATTTAATAAAAACTTAAAAAAAAAAAAAAAAAAAAAATATATATATATA
Source organism: Nerophis lumbriciformis (assembly GCF_033978685.3). Lineage (NCBI taxonomy): Eukaryota > Metazoa > Chordata > Actinopteri > Syngnathiformes > Syngnathidae > Nerophis > Nerophis lumbriciformis. Next base: position 9,285,678 of record NC_084572.2, on the reverse strand, counting down.
TATATATATATATTGCTAGAATTCACTGAAAGTCAAGTAGTCAAGTATTTATTATATTATATATATATATATATATATATATATATATATATATATATATATATATATATATATGTATATATATATATGTGTATATATATATATATATATATATATATGAAATACTTGACTTGGGGAATTCTAGCTGTAAATATACTCCTCCCCTCTTAACCACGCCCCCCCGCCCCGCCCCTGACCACGCCCCCCGCCACCCCCCACCTCCCGAAATCGGAGGTCTCAAGGTTGGCAAGTATGTATATATGTATTTATGTAGGAGCTAAAGTGTATGTTTGTGTGTTATGATGTTCATTTTTTCCATGGTCTTGAACACATCAAGTTGGCGAAGAACGAGGAAGTGTGGTTGTCTGTTTTTGAATGAAACAAGGAGACGGTCGTGCGTACACGAAGGAAAGTACTTTTTGGAACTGGAATTGTTAGCATAAGAATTGGCAATGAAAGTTAAAAAGAGCGTCTACATTTTTGTGTCTCTTTATGGGCGCTACAACACATATTTACATGTAAAAAAGCCTATTTTTTAAGGTGTAGCGGTTAATATTTTGCCGTGGCGCACCGTCACGATTGAATACGTTAAAAGGAAACCCTGAACACAACTGCGGTAAAGATCGATTGAGCTCATCAGCCCAGCGCCGATGAGTTCAAAAAGGCAAATATGGACCTTCTAAAATGTGTGTGTGTATTACCTTTGTAGCCGGGGCTGCACACACACACCAGCTGGTTGCTACTGTCCGCCATGTAGCAGCTGTCTGCAAACTGTCGTCCACTACGCGGGCCGTCGGGGCACAAACAGGGGCGGCAGTGTCCCCCTGATCCCAACTCGGGATCACCGTGGTAACCATCCAAACACCTGCCAGGTTAAAGTGACCATAGGTAGATCTGGTGAAGGGAATATGGAAAAGTGGCAAGTACCTCTCACAGTAGTGTCCGGTGGTCAAGTCCCTGCAGCCTTGGCACTCGCCAGTCTCAGGATGGCAGACCTCGCTGTGGCCGTTACACTGGCACGGTCGGCAGAAAGGGAACCCCCAAAATCCCGGCAGGCAATGGGAACACTGGCGTCCCGTCGCCCCGGGCACGCAATCGCACTGCCCCGTCTCTTCATGGCAGGGGGTGCTCACCGATCCTCGGGGGTCGCAGTCACACACTGAGGGCAATAAATTTCAAATAGTTTCAACATTTCAACACTTTCAGTCCATCTTAGATGAGTTCGGGGCCCAGAGAAGCTGGCGGCGTTTCTGGGTGTTGTTGATAAATGGCTTTGGCTTTGCATAGTAGAGTTTTAACTTGCACTTACAGATGTAGCGACCAACTGTAGTTACTGACAGTGGTTTTCTGAAGTGTTCCTGGGCCCCTGTGGTGATATCCTTTACACACTGATGTCGCTTTGTGATGCAGTACCGCCTGAGAGGTATACCAAATTGGGGCGGTGTAGCTCGGTTGGTAGAGTGGCCGTGCCAGCAACTTGAGGGTTCCAGGTTCGATCCCCGCTTTCGCCATCCTAGTCACTGTTGTTGTGTCCTTGGGCAAGACACTTTACCCACCTGCTCCCAGTGCCACCCACACTGCTTTAAATGTAACTTAGATATCGGGTTTCACTATGTAAAAGCGCTTTGAGTCACTAGAGAAAAATGTTATCCATCCATTTTCTACCGCTTGTCCTTTTTCGGGGTTGCTGGGGGTGCTGTAGCCTATCTCAGCTGCATTCGGGCGGAAGGCGAGAAGCGCTATATAAATATAATTCATTTCACTTCACTGAGGGATCGAAGGTCACGGGCTTAGCTGCTTACGTGCAGTGATTTCTCCAGATTCTCTGAACCTTTTGATGATATTACAGAGCGTAGATGGTGAAATCCCTAAATTCCTTGCAATAGCTGGTTGAGAAATGTTGTTCTTAAACAATTTGCTCAGGCATTTGTTGACAAAGTGGTGACCCTCGCCCCGTCCTTGTTTGTGAATGACTGAGCATTTCATGGAAGCTGCTTTTATACCCAATCATGGCACCCACCTGTTCCCAATTAGCCTGTTCACCTGTGGGATGTTCCAAATAAGTGTTTGATGAGCATTCCTCAACCTTCTCTGTCTTTTTTGCCACTTGTGCCAGCTTTTTTGAAACACGTTGCAGGCATCAAATTCCAAATGAGCTAATATTTGCAAAAAATAACAACGTTTACCAGTTTGAACGTTAAATATCTTGTCTTTGCAGTCTATTCAATTGAATAGTGGTTGAAAATGATTTGCAAATCATTCAAATCAAAAGCACTTTACATTGAGTAAACAGTGTATTAAAAAAATAAAAAAAATAAAAATAAAAACTAGAACAGCCTAATAGATAGAACTAGTATGCATGTATCTAAAAAAAGGCTTTTTTAAAAAGAAGGGTTTTTAAGCCTTTTTTTAAATGCATCCACAGTCTGTGGTGCCTTCAGGTGGTCAGGGAGAGCGTTCCACAGACTGGGAGCGGCAGAGCAGAAAGCCTGGTCTCCCATTGTTCGTAGCTTTGTCCTCGGAGGTTGGAGGAGGTTAGCCTGTCCGGAGCGGAGGTGTCGTGTGGAGGATTTGGGGGAGAGCAGTTCTTTGAGGTGGGGGGCGGCATTACCATGGATGCACTGGTGGGTTAGTAGGGAGATTTTGTATTCAAACCTGAGTGGAACAGGAAGCCAGTGAAGGGATTTGAGAGTTGGTGTGATATGGTCATTTCCGCACTCTCATCAGCACTATTCTGCATGTATTGCAGCTTATTCTGCATGTATTGCAGCTTCTGGATGTTCTTGCTGGGGATCCCGACAAGAAGTGTGTTGCAGTCGTCTATATTCTCTTTTTATTTACCATTTACACAATGTGACAACTTCACTGCTTTTGGGTTTTGTAGAAATACCCCTCAAGTACTTACGCCTGCATCCGGCGGGGCTGAACAGGAAGGTTGCAGGGGCGCAGTGGTCGCAGTTCCTGCCGACCACATTGGGCCGACAACGACACTGGCCTCCGCTGGGCTCGCACACGCCGCTGACGGAACCTTGTAGATCACACTGGCACGCTGGGAAACCACATTTATTTTGCTCGGAGGGGTTTACGTTACATGACTTTTGAAGTTTGGAGTAAACATACGCATGGCTCCTCTGTGCAGCAGTGCGGAGACGCTGAAGATGTACTCATTGCAGATGTCCGTCATGGGACTCTTCACCACACTCTGGCTCGTCTCCAGGCAGCGGTAACGCTGGAACGTATCCCACGCTTTGTCACCGTTTGTCCCATGGAATATGGCCAGATCCCTGACCCGGGGCATCAACACCAGCTGCAAGAGGGATAAAGAATGAGCAGGCTGCTTTTAGGGTCATCACCATGCCAGAGTTACAGTAGTCAGTACTGATACTTGTGAAACCTGTTTGAAGACCAATATTTGTTTTTGTTATCAGTTAGTATCAACTCTCACTATTATGTCAGATCCACTATGGACTGGACTCTCACTATTATGTTAGATCCACTATGGACTGGACTCTCTCACTCTTATGTTAGATCCACTATGGACTGGTCTCTCTCACTCTTATGTTAGATCCACTATGGACTGGACTCTCTCACTATTATGTTAGATCCACTATGGACTGGACTCTCTCACTCTTATGTTAGATCCACTATGGACTGGACTCTCTCACTATTATGTTAGATCCACTAAAGACTGGACTCTCTCACTCTTATGTTAGATCCACTATGGACTGGACTCTCTCACTATTATGTTAGATCCACTAAAGACTGGACTCTCTCACTATTATGTTAGATCCACTATGGACTGGACTCTCACTATTATGTTAGATCCACTATGGACTGGACTATCACTATTATGTTAGATCCACTATGGACTGGACTCTCACACTATTATGTTAGATCCACTATGGACTGGACTCTCACTATTATGTTAGATCCACTATGGACTGGACTCTCACTATTATGTTAGATCCACTATGGACTAGACTCTCACTATTATGCTAGATCCACTATGGACTGGACTGTCACACTATTATGTTAGATCCACTATGGACTGGACTCTCACTATTATGTTAGATCCACTATGGACTGGACTCTCACTATTATGTTAGATCCACTATGGACTGGACTCTCACTATTATGTTGGATCCACTATGGACTGGTCTCTCTCACTCTTATGTTAGATCCACTATGGACTGGACTCTCTCACTATTATGTTAGATCCACTATGGACTGGACTCTCTCACTCTTATGTTAGATCCACTATGGACTGGACTCTCTCACTATTATGTTAGATCCACTAAAGACTGGACTCTCTCACTCTTATGTTAGATCCACTATGGACTGGACTCTCTCACTATTATGTTAGATCCACTAAAGACTGGACTCTCTCACTATTATGTTAGATCCACTATGGACTGGACTCTCACTATTATGTTAGATCCACTATGGACTGGACTATCACTATTATGTTAGATCCACTATGGACTGGACTCTCACACTATTTTGTTAGATCCACTATGGACTGGACTCTCACTATTATGTTAGATCCACTATGGACTGGACTCTCACTATTATGTTGGATCCACTATGGACTAGACTCTCACTATTATGCTAGATCCACTATGGACTGGACTGTCACACTATTATGTTAGATCCACTATGGACTGGACTCTCACTATTATGTTAGATCCACTATGGACTGGACTCTCACTATTATGTTAGATCCACTATGGACTGGACTCTCACACTATTATGTTGGATCCACTATGGACTGGACTCTCACACTATTATGTTAGATCCACTATGGACTGGACTCTCACTATTATGTTAGATCCACTATGGACTGGACTTTCACACTATTATGTTAGATCCACTATGGACTGGACTCTCACTATTATGTTAGATCCACTATGGACTGGACTCTCACACTATTATGTTAGATCCACTATGGACTGGACTCTCACTATTATGTTAGATCCACTATGGACTGGACTCTCACTATTATGTTAGATCCACTATGGACTGGACTCTTACTATTATGTTAGATCCACTATGGACTGGACTCTCACACTATTATGTTAGATCCACTATGGACTGGACTCTCACTATTATGTTAGATCCACTATGGACTGGACACTCTCACTATTATGTTAGATCCACTATGGACTGGACTCTCTCACTATTATGTTAGTTCCACTATGGACTGGACTCTCACTATTATGTTAGATCCACTATGGACTGGACTCTCACTATTATGTTAGATCCACTATGGACTGGACTCTCACACTATTATGTTAGATCCACTATGGACTGGACTCTCACTATTATGTTAGATCCACTATGGACTGGACTCTCTCACTATTATGTTAGATCCACTATGGACTGGACTCTAAATGTAATTCAATTCAATTCAATTCAATCATAATGGAAGCAACAGTTTCCATCTTAAAGATCTAAAAAAATTATTTGGGAATGTCCAGCGGCCCAGATTGAAAAGCTTAAGGGATTCGTCCCCCGGGCCTTAATTTGCCCAGGTCTGAAGTCCAGTCTTCATTGGTACTAACGATACTGAAAAAAAGCAGGTATCCTTGCATTTTTTTTTTGCCTGTTGGTATGTATGTGGCGATACTTTTGACAACCTTGATGTTGATGTTGGAGTGAATGTTTGAACCTCACCGAGTCGATGAGCGTGTACGGGCTCTGCACATCGCTGTAGGTGGAGTAAAGCGGCAGGCTGAGGTGCACCGTGTAGTTATGTCCCTTCTCCAAGCACGCGGGGTGGGGCAGCAGCACATGTCTACAGGAAGCAGGAAGTGTGTGGTGACCACCAAAGCTAACGAAAGGGACGCTTGAAACGGACTTTCCCGGCGTGTTACCTGGAGCCAGGTGGCAGAGAGACGTACTGCTCCTCGCCGTCACCGATGTAACCGCCACAGTGACCGGAATAGTCCGGAGGGTTGAAGACGGGTTGCTCCACTCGGACGTTGACCTGCTCCCACTGTTCTGGAAGCTTCCGTCAAGCAGTACATAGTTGGGTTGTTTACAAAAAACACTCAAGTGTAGGTAGGGTTGCAAAGGCGTGGAAAGTTTCCAGTTGAACTTTACAGATCACAAAAAAGCATAAATGAATGGGATTTAACATAGAGAAAATTAGCATCACGGCTAACGGAGAAATATTTTGGGTTCATTATGAGACTGTGGTAGTTCATAAACCTCGCTAGCTAGAGATATTGGCCCCAAAATCATTTAACAAGCAAATACACCTCTATTCAACTTAAATACCATAGATCAAATATATTTACCCCAGTAATATCATCAACACTTACCTGACTGGATGAAGTCCTTGGGCTCTAATACTAGTGTGGCCTCAATAGCCCTGCTGTAGTGTGTAGCATGCTGGGAATTATCTGTGCATGTGATGGAGGAATGCACCGTGCAGGGTTGAAATTCTACTGAATTTGCATTAAATCCGGTTGTTTTAGCTAATAATCATGCTGCAAGATCTAGCATGTTGCATTCAATGTTTATTCACATTAATTCCCGTTATTCCCATGGACAATGGGCATATACACACACACCCCCCCACCCCACGCCTTCACCACCGCTTGATTCCCCTTCGGGGTGATGGACGGCTGGCAGCACTTTATAGCAGCAGTTGACCTCCAGGGTCCCCAACTCCCCCACCCTCTGTTGCGAGTTGTCGTGATTATATGTAACATGTTTATGTGTGCATGGCTTGGAGGTTTTTTCCCACTCCAGACTAGGCCCCCTTAGGAGCCCAGTCTAGATTGTATTTTTCTACTCATCTTCTTCCCCAGCGTTTTACCTTTTTCCCATCTTTTACGGGGCGCCTTTGGCGACCCATCAGCGTTCCTGTTCTGTAACCCTGTACACTTGTTTGTTTGTCTAATCTTGAACGGGTTTGTGCTGAAAACATAGTTTCGTTGTACTTGTGCAATGTCAATAAAGTCCTATCCTATCTGTGCATGTGATGGAGGAATGCACAGTACAGGGTTGAAATTCTACTGAATTTGCATTAAATCCGGTTGTTTTAGCTAATAATCATGCTGCAAGATCTAGCATGTTGCATTCAATGTTTATTCCCATTCATTTCCCGTTAATTCCCATATATTCCTGTTAATTCCCATATATTCTTGTTAATTCCCATGGAAAGTTTCCAACTCCAAGCGTGATCATATCACACCCATCCTCAAATGACTCCACTGGCTCCCTATTGCATCCTGGACCCAATTCAAGATGAACCTGCTAACACACCAAAGCATCTACGGCAACGCCCTCTCCTACCTCAAGGACCTAATTTCCCCTCAACCTCCTACCTCAAGGACCTAGTTTCCCCGCAACCTCCTACATCAAGGACCTAGTTACCCCTCAACCTCCTACCTCAAGGACCTAGTTTCCCCTCAACCTCCTACCTCAAGGACCGAGTTTCCCCTCAACCTCCTACCTCAAGGAGAGAGTTTCCCCTAAACCTCCTACATCAAAGACCGAGTTTCCCCTCAACCTCCTACCTCAAGGACGGAGTTTCCCCTCAACCTCCTACCTCAAGGACGGAGTTTCCCCTCAACCTCCTACCTCAAGGACGGAGTTTCCCCTCAACCTCCTACCTCAAGGACGGAGTTTCCCCTCAACCTCCTACTTCAAGGACCTAGTTTCCCCTCAACCTCCTACCTCAAGGACCGAGTTTCCCCTCAACCTCCTACCTCAAGGACCGAGTTTCCCCCCAACCTCCTACTTCAAAGACCGAGTTTCCCCTCAACGTCCTACCTCAAGGACCGAGTTTTCCCCCAACCTGTCTACTTCAAGGACCGAGTTTCCCCTCAACGTCCTACCTCAAGGACCGAGTTTCCCCTCAACCTCCTACCTCAAGGACCTATTTTCCCCTCAACCTCCTACCCGCAACCTCCGCTCCTCAAACACTAACCTCCTCAAAGCCATCAGGACAAACTTACAATCAATGGGCCGCCGGGCTTTCTGCTCGACCGCACCCGAACTCTGGAACGCTCTCCCCGACCATCTTAGAGCACCACAGTCGGTCGACCGTTTTTAAGAAGGAACTAAAAACCCACCTTTTTAGTACAGCTTTTATCTAATTTCTCTGCCTTCTTGTTTTAAATACACTGCTTGCCTATCTGTTTTATCCAGTGCTTTCATGCTTTTATTTCTATTTTTATCTATGTTTCTGTTTTATCTAGTGTTTATCTGGTGTTTTTCATTTCTGTTTTAATTTTCTATTATATATTCTATCCGTCCATCCATCCATCTTCTTCCGCTTATCCGAGGTCGGGTCACGAGGGAAGCCCAGACTTCCCTCTCCCCAGCCACTTCGTCCAGCTCCTCCCGGGGGATCCTGAGGCGTTCCCAGGCCAGCCGGGAGACATAGTCTGTCCTGGGTCTTCCCCGTGGCCTCCTACCGGTCGGACGTGCCCTAAACACCTCCCTAGGGAGGCGTTCGGGTGGCATCCTGACCAGATGCCCGAACCACCTCATCTGGCTCCTCTCCATGTGGAGGAGCAGTGGCTTTACTTTGAGCGCCTCCCGGATGACAGAGCTTCTCACCCGGCGGAGGAAACTCATTTGGGCCGCTTGTACCCGTGATCTTGTCCTTTCGGTCATAACCCAAAGCTCATGACCATAGGTGAGGATGGGAACGTAGATCGACCGGTAAATTGAGAGCTTTGCCTTCGGCTCAGCTCCTTCTTCACCTCAAGGGATCGATACAGCGTCCGCATTACTGAAGACGCCGCACCGATCCGCCTGTCGACCTCACGATCCACTCTTCCCTCACTCGTGAACAAGACTCCGAGGTACTTGAACTCCTCCACTTGGGGCGAGATCTCCTCCCCAACCTGGAGATGGCACTCCACCCATGGACTCTGACTTGGAGGACTTATATATTTTAACTTTCTATTTTTTATTTTTTTTAACTTTGTAGCATTTTGAGATTTTAACAAATGTAAAGTGCGTTTATTATTATTATTATTAACTTAGAATTTTCCCGGAATTTTGCAACCTTAAGTGTAGGTGAGTTTCACCTGTGGCTCGTAGCGGATTAGGACATCATAGTCCATGGACTCTGGGATGTTGTTGATGAAGAACTTTAGGAAGGCTCTTTCTGGTACGCTGGCAAAACCCATCCCAGTCCACGTGGGGCTGCGATCCAAAGGGTAAGGTCTTTGGACCGCCTTCACGCCCTGCCAAACAAGAGTGTTTAGTTTCCTGTCATTTCAAAGACGTCGGATGCACGTTGGTGCGCTCACAGGTCCGTGCTCAGCGTCTTCGGCCTCGTACGTGTAGTGGTCCAGGGCAATGAAGTAAAAGCCGGACTCCAGCTGGTCACAGCGCCGTCCGAACACGTGCTCCCTGCACACGCACTGCCCGGACCGCGGGTCGCAGCTTTTGGAACATGGAGAAACGATTCATTGTCAGCGATGAATGGCTTTTCTTTAGTCCACAGAACGTACCTGTTGTTGAGTGCACCGCCCAGGTCGCAGTCACATGCTCGGCATCCGTCCATGTCGTTGGACAGACCCCAGTGCTGCGGCTGCGGGGAAAGCGCATTTTGGTTAGAAAGCTCTCCGGTAGTAGCAAGATACGCGTCGGTGACCCCGCCTACCAGACACTCATCGCAGTTATGTCCGCCAACCAGCCGCTTGCAGAAGCACCTTCCTGACTCGGGATCGCAGGAGTCGCTTCCTGGCAACGTTCCCAGCGGGCTGCAGCTGCAAGCTGCCAAAACAACACGGAAAATAGTCTGTGTGGGTGTGTGATCATCACACTGAAGTGGGAAAAGTAGTTTCCTAACTTGGTTGGGACAAGTACTGTACATGGCACGCATCTTAATAAATCAAACAGAGGCTGGACTTCAGTTCAGTTGTCCTCATTGCGACATTTTGGACAATTGCTGTCAACTTTGGTGCTACTACTTTTTTTTTTTTCATTTTCCCCTTTTGGTATGGACAAAATGTCCAAAGACTTAGAGCCTGATCGACAAAACCCAAAAGCAGTGAAGTTGTCACGTTGTGTAAATGGTAAATAAAAAGAGAATACAACAAATCCTTTTCAACTTATATTCAATTGAATAGACTGCAAAGACAAGATATTTCATGTTCACACTGAGAAACTTTGTTATTTTTTGCAAATATTAGCTCATTTGGAATTTGACGCCTGCAATGTGTTTAAAAGAAGCTGGCACAAGTGGCAAAAAAGACTGAGAAAGAAAAACACTTATTTGAAAAATCCCACAGGTGAACAGGCTAATTGGGAACAGGTGGGTGCCATGATTGGGTACAAAAGCAGCTTCCAGGAAATGCTCAGTCATTCACAAACAAGGATGGGGCGAGGGTCGCCACTTTGTCAACAAATGCCTGAGCAAATTGTCCAACAGTTTAAGAACAACATTTCTCAACCAGCTATTGCAATCTAAGGTCTGTAATATCATCAAAAGGTTCAGAGAATCTGGAGAAATCACTGCACATAAGCGATGATATTAAGGACCTTTGATCACTCAGGCAGTACTGCATCAAAAAGCGACATCAGTGTGTTAAGGATATCACCACACAGGCTCAGGAACACTTCAGAAAACCACTGTCAGTAACTACAGTTGGTCGCTACATCTGTAAGTGCAAGTTAAAACTCTACTATGCTAAGCCAGAGCCATTTATCCACAACACCCAGAAACGCCGCCAGCTTTGCTGGACCCGAGCTCATCTAAGATGGACTGATGCAAAGTGGAAAAGTGTTCTGTGGTCTGACGAGTCCACATTACAAATTGTTTTTGGAAACTGTGGACGTCGTGTCCTCCGGACCAAAGAGGAAAAGAACCATCCGGACTGTTCTAGGCGCAAAGTGTAAAAGCCAGCATGTGTGATGGTATTGGGGTGTATTAGTGCCCAAGACATGGGTAACTCACACATCTGTGAAGGTGCCATTAATGCTGAAAGGTACATGCAGCTTTTGGAGCAACATATGTTGCCATCCAAGCAATGTTACCATGGACGCCCCTGCTTATTTCAGCAAGACAATGCCAAGGCACGTGTTACAACAGCGTGGATTCTTAGTAAAAGAGTGCGGGTACTAGACTGGCCTGCCTGTAGTCCAGACCTGTCTCCCATTGAAAATGTGTGGCGCATTATGAAGCCTAAAATAGCACAACGGAGACCCCCGGACTGTTGAACAACTTAAGCTGTACATCAAGCAAGAATGGGAAAGAATTCCACCTGAGAAGCTTAAAAAATGTGTCTCCTCAGTTCCCAAACGTTTACTGAGTGTTGTTAAAAGGAAAGGCCATGTAACACAGTGGTGAACATGCCATTTCCCAACTACTTTGGCACGTGTTGCAGCCATGAAATTCTAAGTTAATTATTATTTGCAAAAAAAATAAAAGATTATCAGTTTGAACATCAAATATGTTGTCTTTGTAGCATATTCAACTGAATATGGGTTGAAAATGATTTGCAAATGATTGTATTCCATTTATATTTACATCTAACACAATTTCCCAACTCATATGGAAACGGGGTTTGTAAGTCAGTATTTAGATGGCGTTTGCATACCCAAACATCCTTCTGGTCCCTGTCCCAGCCCGTAGTGTCCATGTCTACAGTGGTCACAGCGCTCTCCTTCCACGTAGGCTTTGCAGCGACACTGGCCTGAGATGAGACCAGAGGCCACATCGGTCCTGGAGTCGCAAAGCCCCCCCTGCAGGGAGCCGACCGGGTCACAGCTGCACGCTACGGCGAGAGTTGGATTAGAGACAAAATCAGACTTTACAGGTGAAAGGACTTACGCTGGCAGACGTGGGGGTCCCTCAAGTCTCGGTTGGGGTGCTGGTAAAAGAAGGGCGCGCACTGCTCGCACTGGCGCCCCACCGTGTTGTGCCGACAGTCGTCGCACACCCCCCCGCTCACGTTGCCCGTGGTCACGTAGACGGCCATGTCAAAGTGGCAGGAAGCGGAGTGCTGGTTACACTCGCACCCTGTGGAGGAAAGAGAGTCCGGGGTTGGTGTTTTTTAATGTTAATGCGGTCCCGTTTGAGGGTCTTACTCTTGCAAGCGTGCGTGTTGCGGCCCTCAGCGGGCTTCCAGGGGTGGTCGTGATAAAAGTCCTGACAGCGCTCGCAGTTCAGACCCTCCGTGTTGTGGTTGCACACGCAGCGTCCGTGGACCTGCCCAGCACACTGGTAAGAACACAGTCGCTCTCTGCTGAGCGCTCACACTCGCACCGCTCACCATTCCTTCCGCCCCCGCCGGCGCTCCGTTCACCGGGGCACACTCGGAGGCGTGGCCGTAGCAGAAGCAGTTGCCGCGGACGACCATGTCGTAGAGCGCGTAGTAGTACTTCTCCGTCACCTCCTTGCGCGAGTCCAGAAGGTTGTCGCCGAGTGTGTGGAGTTTCAGGAAGTTGACGCGCAGGTTGGTGATCTTCAGCATGTCTGCAAGCACCAGTGTTGGGTTAGTTACTGAAAACCAGTTACTAGTTACTTTATTTCAAAAGTAACTCACTTACTAACTCAGTTACTTACACCAAAAAGTAATGCATTACTGTCATACTTGCCAACCTTGAGACCTCCGATTTCGGGAGGTGGGGGGGCGCGGTTAAGCGGGGAGGAGTATATTTACAGCTAGAATTCACCAAGTCAAGTATTTCATATATATATATATATATATACTGTATATACATATATATATATATATATATATATATATATATATATACATATATATATATATATACATATGTATATAAGAAATACTTGACGAAATACTAAGTCAAGTATTTCATATATATATATATATATACATATATATATATATATATATATATATATATATATATACTGTATATATATACATATAAGAAATACTTGACTTTCAGTGAATTCTAGCTATAAATATATATTTATTTTATTATATATATATAAGAAATACTTGATGAAATACTAAGTCAAGTATTTCATATATATATATATATATATATATATATATATAAGAAATACTTGACTTTCAGTGAATTCTAGCTATAAATATATATTTATTTTATTATATATATATATATATATATATATATATATATATATATATATATATATATATATATATATATATATATATATATATATATATATAAAATAAATACTTTAATTTCAGTGTTCATTTATTTACACATATACACACAAAACACTCATCTACTCATTGTTGAGTTAAGGGTTGAATTGTCCATCCTTGTTCTATTCTCTGTCACTATTTTTCGAACCATGCTGAACACCCTCTCTGATGATGCATTGCTGTGTGGCACGCACAAAAGTGCTTTCATCAAATGCAGTAGATGGCAGTGTTGTCCTGTTTAAGAGTGTCACAACATTGCTGTTTACGGCAGACAAACTGCTTTACGGTAGACAAAAACGTGACTGCTGTTGTTGTGTGTTGTTGCCACGCTGGGAGGACGTTACTGCCTACTGAAACTGCCTAACAATAAACCCACATAATAAAAACCAAGAACTCGCCCTCCATCATTCTACAGTTATGACGTGATTGGGCAGGTACGCTGTTTATATTGTGGGTTAGCTGGACATTCACAAACATTTTTTTTAGATCTTTAAGATGTAAAGTGTAGCTGCCATTATGATGTGCAGTGATGTTTTCTAATGACCGGAAGTCTTCAACTACTCAAAGTATTTCAATGGTTGGAATCTGCACTTTTGCATGATATACTAGTTACTATGGTAATCTAATTAGTTACTATGGTAATCTAATTAGTTACTATGGTCATCTAATTAGTTACTATGGTAATCTAATTAGTTACTATGGTCATCTAATTAGTTACTTTGGTAATCTAATTAGTTACTATGGTCATCTAATTAGTTACTATGGTCATCTAATTAGTTACTATGGTAATAATCTAAGTCACAGCAGGTCAGACGAGGCACCAAGCAGTGTGGGTGGGGAGCGTTTCCACAGAGTGATTCCAGAGCCTGAAATGTGGGTGTCAGGGACAGACGCGGAAGGAGATTTTTACAACAAAGTTCTAAAGCTTAGTGATATATCAGATATATCAGATTGTAGGTGGAGAGTTTTTTTACCCTCCGCGTTCATATTTCGCTGTTTGTTGCTCTTTTGTTGCGTTTCGCTTGATTGTAAAATATGTTGTCAATATTCAGTGTTTTATCCTTCATAGTTAATATTGTAAATCACACATTCTTTATTCTCATGTACATTCTGGGTGTCTCATTCAGTAAAGAAATTTAAAATTCCATTCCGTTTTCTAAGGTGATCTGTCATAACGTTTTTAGCATTCAATCAGACATTATTGTGAGGTTTTGTATTAGTCCCAAGCACACATACTATACAGCAGATGTTCACAGCTTATATATATATACATATATATATATATATATATATATATATATATATATATATATATATATATATATATATATATATATATATATGGTAACACTTTAGTATGGGAACATAATCTAAGTAACAAAGACTTAATTTAGAGTTATTTGGACACTAGGGGAACATATAAGGGTTAGGGTTAGGGTTACTAATAGGCAATAATTCTGAGGTTATTGAGAGAAGACTCTTAGTTAATGGCTTACTGGTTGTATAATAAGGCCATGCCGAAGAAGGCATTAATAAGTACTTAATAATGACTAATTAATAGCCAATATGTGTGTGCATATATATGCATACGTGTATATATATGTGTGTGTGTGTATATATATATATATATATGTATATATATATACAGTACATATGTATATATATATATATATATATATATATACATATGTATATGTGTGTGTGTGTGTGTGTGTATATGAATGTATGTGTATATATACAGGTGTGCGTATATACTGTATATATGTATGTATGTATATATACATGTGCATATATATATATATATATATGTATGTATGTATATATACATATGTATGTTTATTTATATATATATATATATATATATATATATATATCCAGGTGATGAGGTGGCGACTTGTCCAGGGTGTACCCTGCCTTCCGCCCGAATGCAGCTGACATAGGCTTCAGCACCCCCCACCACCCCGAAAGGGAAAAGTGGTAGAAAATGGATGTATATGTGTGTGTGTATATATATATATATATATATATATATATATATATATATATATATATATATATATATATATATATATATATATATATATATATTAGGTCAGGAAAAAACACAGAGGCTATTTCATCCCTACAAGCCTGTTTCGCAGGTTTCCCTGCTCTTCATGGGATTTTTATTTGTAATTATAGAATTTAGAATATACTGTATATGTATCATTTAGAATCCCCTGAAGAGCAGGGAAACCTGCGAAACAGGCTTGTAGGGATGAAATAGCCTCTGTTTTTTCCTGACCTAACGTATATTCCGCTCTACCCTGGTTTTGAGCATCGTATAACGGATAAACCACAAAAACTGCGGCTATACATTATATATATATATATATGTATATATATATATATATATATATATATATATATATATATAAATGTACCGGCCCCCAGACATATTTTTTTCTCTAAATTTGGCCCCCCGAGTCAAAATAATAGCCCAGGCCTTCCCTAGCGTGTTACTGGAGTATTATGACATCCTGCAACGGGGCCACAAAAATCCTGCACTTGGACAACCTTGGGGTAAGTTTTCACTTGGACAAGCATTGCGAGTACGGACTGAAGGGTTTGTGTACTCGGACATTTCCGCTTCCACGTGGGAAATTCCTTTCAGCGTTCTTCCTGTCTGACCCCGTTTCCCTGGAAGTGACTGTCTTATCATATCACCACTTTGAAAGGCTCACAGAGTCCAGCTCTTACTTTGGATCCTCAAGCTGTAGGGGTCCTTGATCTCAAAGGCAGGGTCCAGCACCCGGAAGATCACCTGGTTTGAAAAACGAGGTGAGTACTTTTCCCGCCGGCGTACATTTTGGCGCCCGTGAGGACCGACTGACCTCTCCCTCGGTGGAAGGTTCGATGTCCGAGTAGTGCGAGTCGCAGATGATGTCATCCACTTTGACCATGGGCCCCGGGGACACGCCGGGGAAGGTGGCTCGGCAGTCGTAGGCGAAGTATCGGTAAGCGTGCCACGTCTTCCCGGAGTCCATGGAGCGCTCGATCACCATGGCGGCGGGACGGAAGGTCTGCGGGGAAGGTAAGCCATGTTCTCACACACACAAAAACACCATTTGGGACGTAGCGTGATGTCATTCCAGCTGGACGCCATCAAACCAACAGAACTCGCTCTGTTCGCCTCCTTCCTCGCTTCCCACCACTCTTCCACATTCCTCCACACAGCTGCCGCACTTATCTCACGGGACCACCACAGACTTGTGTGTGATAGAGGAGGGGCACCTTAAAGGTCATGATGAGGTGTGTGAAGTGGAACTCGGCCTCCAAGTCCAGCTGGATGGTCACATTCTCCACACCTGCACACAGGA
Organism: Nerophis lumbriciformis; assembly: GCF_033978685.3. Taxonomy (NCBI): domain Eukaryota; kingdom Metazoa; phylum Chordata; class Actinopteri; order Syngnathiformes; family Syngnathidae; genus Nerophis; species Nerophis lumbriciformis. The sequence continues at coordinate 9,269,159 of NC_084572.2, read as the reverse complement.
AACGGACATCGGCACTTCCTGTTAGATGTGTCCACACGCAGCTGCCGCACGTTTCAAATATTTATGCGTGCCAAACAAACAAGTGATTAACGAGCTCTGACGAAAGGAACGACCTTTGGCCTTAAAACAAACAAGAAGACGTTTACTTCACAAATGTTTAACACTGTCTTATTACTGTACTAATAACTATAATTACAATAAAATTGTCTTTAGGTAAAATAGAATAGTCATTTTAAAAGGAAAAATTATAGTATTCAAGATAATAAGGGAACGATTGCACACAAAAAATAAAACAAATCATTCGATAGAATTTTACGGAGCCCCTAAATCAGGGGTTCCCAAACTACGGCCCGCGGGCCGGATCCGGCCCCCCAGCATCCAAAATCCGGCCCACAGGAAGTTCCAAGTTAAATATTATTTTTTATTTATTTAATTTTTTTTTTTTAATCTTTCCTTTCTAATCCATTTTCTACCGCTTGTTACTCTTGGTGTCTCCTAGCCACTCAGGCAAATCATATTGTCTAAAAATGAATTTTCCCATCGATAACGTGACAATGTTAAATGTTGATGAACATCAATGTTAATTGATGTTAAATGACAAAACGGTTTATAAAGACAATGTATATATATATATATATATATATATATATATATATATATATATATATATATATATATATATATATACAGCCTGGCCCCCGGCCAAATTTTTTTAACCCAATGCGGCCCCCCGAGTCAAAAAGTTTGCTAAAGGGACATGGGGGAAATATTTTTTTATTTATTTTTTTATAACTTTATAAAAAGTTATAAAAAAAATATTTAAAATTTTTTTTTTTTTTTTTTTTTTTTTTTAGACATGTATCTCGTGCGCACGAGAAACTTTCTCATGCGCACGAGATTCATGTCTAAAAAAAATTAAAATAAAAAATTATACAAAAAAATATTTCCCCCATGTTCCTTTAGGGCAGGGGTCGGCAACCCAAAATGTTGAAAGAGCCATATTGAACCAAAAATACAAAAACAAATCTGTCTGGAGCCGCAAAAAAATAAAAGCCATATTACATACAGATAGTGTGTCATGAGATATAAATTGAATTAAGAGGACTTAAAGGAAACTAAATGAGCTCAAATATAGCTACAAATGAGGCATAATGACGCAATATGTACATATAGCTAGCCTAAATAGCATGTTAGCATCGATTAGCTTGCAGTCATGCAGTGACCAAATATGTCTGATTAGCACTCCACACAAGTCAATAACATCAACAAAACTCACCTTTCATGCACAACGTTAAAAGTTTGGTGGACAAAATGAGACAGAAAAAGAAGTGGCATAAAACACGTCCTAGAAAGTCGGAGAAAGTTATACATGTAAACAAACTAGGGTGAGTTCAAGGACCGCCAAAATTAGTAGGACAAAACGGCGCTCGCCAAATACTCGAATCAGTGAAGCATGTTTAATATAAACAGTGTGCTTTATAACAATTAGGGAGGTTTGTGTCATGTTTGTCCTCCCACAGGAACCATATTAAAACAAAAAATATATTTTTCCCCCTCATCTTTTTCCATTTTTCATACATTTTTGAAAAAGCTCCAGAGAGCCACTGGGGCGGCTCTAGAGCCGCGGGTTGCCGACCCCTGCTTTAGGGGCTCCGTAGAATTTAGAATATATGTATAATATAAAGTATAATACATGAAAATAAAGGCATCATTACACAAACATAACCATACGTATTGAGCATTATAAAGTTGTTATTATAAAAGAAAAAATATGAAATTAATACATTGATACATTTTAAATATATTAATATTCATGAGAATAAACCCGTAACTACACAAAATAGCCATAAATATGAAGAGATATGAAGTAGTATTTTTACGAGAAACATTTAAACATATTTGATTAAAGGCATAACACACAAACATAAGCATACATATTGGGAATATACATTTATAATTTTACAAATTAAAAAAATAAGTAAAGTCATGATTACACAAAATAACTATAAATATAAATTTCAGGAGGTATTGAGTAGTAATTTTACAATAAATCAATTTAAGTATTTTTATCAATGGCAAAGGCGGCATTACACAAACATAACATACATATTGAGCATTATAACGTTGTTATTATAAAAGGAAAAGTTTGACATTAATTATTAACATATTAAAAAATATGTTTTTAAATATATCAATATTCATGAGTAATCTCAGTGGGACTTTCCTGGTTAAATAAATAAAATGAGAATAAAGCCGTAATTACACAAATTAACCATAAATATGAGGAGATATGAAGTTGTATTTTTAGGAGAAACATTTAAATATATTTGATCCATGGCAATAAAGGCGTCATTACACAAACATAACCATACATATTGAGCATTATAAAGTTGTTATTAGAAAAAATATGAAATTAATACATTGATACATTTTAAATATATTAATATTCATGAGAATAAAGCCGTAACTACACAAAATAACCATAAATATGAGGAGATCTGAAGTAGTATTTTTACAAGAAACATTTAAACATATTTGATTAAAGGCATAATACACAAACATAAGCATACATATTGGATATATAATTTTGTAATTTTACAAATAAAATAAAAAAAGTTAAGTCATGATTACACAAAATAACTATAAATATAAATATTAGGAGGTATTGAGTAGTAATTTTACAATAAATAAATGTAAATATTTGTATCCATGCCAATAAAGGCATCATTACACAAACATAACATACATATTGAGCATTATAAAGTTGTTATAGAAAAAATATGAAATTAATACATTGATACATTTTAAATATATTAATATTCATGAGAATAAAGCCGTAACTACACAAAATAACCATAAATATGAGGAGATCTGAAGTAGTATTTTTACAAGAAACATTTAAACATATTTGATTAAAGGCATAATACACAAACATAAGCATACATATTGGATATATAATTTTGTAATTTTACAAATAAAATAAAAAAAGTTAAGTCATGATTAAACAAAATAACTATAAATATAAATATTAGGAGGTATTGAGTAGTAATTTTACAATAAATAAATGTAAATATTTTTATCCATGCCAATAAAGGCGTCATTATACAAACATAACATACATATTGAGCATTATAAAGTTGTTATTATAAAAGGAAAAGTTTGACATTAATTATTCAAATATTAAAACATTTTTCTTTAAATATATCAATATTCATGAGTAATCTCAATGGACTTTCCTGGTTAAATAAATAAAATGAGAATAAAGCCGTAACTACACAAAATAACCGTAAATATGAGGAGATATGAAGTAGTATTTTTACAAGAAACATTTAAATATATTTGATTAAAGGCATAATACACAAACATAATCATACATATTGGGAATATCAATTTGTAATTTTACAAAAATAAATAAATAAGTAAAGTCATGATTACACAAAATAACTATGAATATAAATATCAGGAGGTATTGTAGTAATTTTACAATAAATACATTTATATATTTGTATCCATGGCAATAAAGGCATCATTACACAAACATAACCATACATATTGAGCATTATAAAGTTGATATTATAAAAGGAAAAGTTTGACATTAATTATTAACATATTAAAAAATATGTTTTTAAATATATCAATATTCATGAGTAATCTCAGTGGGACTTTCCTGGTTAAATAAATAAAATGAGAATAAAGCCGTAATTACACAAATTAACCATAAATATGAGGAGATATGAAGTTGTATTTTTAGGAGAAACATTTAAATATATTTGATCAATGGCAATAAAGGCGTCATTACACAAACATAACCATACATATTGAGCATTATAAAGTTGTTATTAGAAAAAATATGAAATTAATACATTGATGCGTTTTAAATATATTAATATTCATGAGAATAAAGCCGTAACTACACAAAATAACCATAAATATGAGGAGATATGAAGTAGTATTTTTACAAGAAACATTTAAACATATTTGATTAAAGGCATAATACACAAACATAAGCATACATATTGGGAATATAAATTTGTAATTTTACAAATAAAATAAAAAAAAGTTAAGTCATGATTACACAAAATAACTATGAATATAAATATTAGGAGGTATTGAGTAGTAATTTTACAATAAATAAATGTAAATATTTTTATCCATGCCAATAAAGGCGTCATTACACAAACATAACATACATATTGAGCATTATAAAGTTGTTATTATAAACAGAAAAGTTTGACATTAATTATTAACATATTAAAAAATATATTTTTAAATATATCAATATTCATGAGTAATCTTAATGGCACTTTCCTGGTTAAATAAATAAAATGAGAATAAAGCCGTAATTACACAAATTAACCATAAATATGAGGAGATATGAAGTTGTATTTTTAGGAGAAACATTTAAATATATTTGATCAATGGCAATAAAGGCGTCATTACACAAACATAACATACATATTGAGCATTATAAAGTTGTTATTAGAAAAAATATGAAATCAATACATTGATACATTTTAAATATATTAATATTCATGAGAATAAAGCCGTAACTACACAAAATAACCATAAATATGAGGAGATATGAAGTAGTATTTTTACAAGAAACATTTAAACATATTTGATTAAAGGCATAATACACAAACATAAGCATACATATTGGATATATAATTTTGTAATTTTACAAATAAAATAAAAAAAGTTAAGTCATGATTACACAAAATAACTATAAATATAAATATTAGGGGGTATTGAGTAGTAATTTTACAATAAATAAATTGATATATTTTTTATCCATGGCAATAAAGGCATCATTACACAAACATACCATACATATTGAGCATTATAAAGTTGTTATTATAAAAGGAAAAGTTTGACATTAATTATTAACATATTAAAAAATATATTTTTAAATATATCAATATTCATGAGTAATCTTAATGGCACTTTCCTGGTTAAATAAATAAAATGAGAATAAAGCCGTAATTACACAAATTAACCATAAATATGAGGAGATATGAAGTTGTATTTTTAGGAGAAACATTTAAATATATTTGATAAATGGCAATAAAGGCGTCATTACACAAACATAACCATACATATTGAGCATTATAAAGTTGTTATTAGAAAAAATATGAAATTAATACATTGATACATTTTAAATATATTAATATTCATGAGAATAAAGCCGTAACTACACAAAATAACCATAAATATGAGGAGATATGAAGTAGTATTTTTACAAGAAACATTTAAACATATTTGATTAAAGGCAAAATACACAAACATAAGCATACATATTGGATATATAATTTTGTAATTTTACAAATAAAATAAAAAAAGTTAAGTCATGATTACACAAAATAACTATAAATATAAATATTAGGAGGTATTGAGTAGTAATTTTACAATAAATAAATTGATATATTTTTTATCCATGGCAATAAAGGCATCATTACACAAACATACCATACATATTGAGCATTATAAAGTTGTTATTATAAAAGGAAAAGTTTGACATTAATTATTAACATATTAAAAAATATATTTTTAAATATATCAATATTCATGAGTAATATTAATGGCACTTTCCTGGTTAAATAAATAAAATGAGAATAAAGCCGTAATTACACAAATTAACCATAAATATGAGGAGATATGAAGTTGTATTTTTAGGAGAAACATTTAAATATATTTGATCAATGGCAATAAAGGCATCATTACACAAACATAACCATACATATTGAGCATTATAAAGTTGTTATTAGAAAAAATATGAAATCAATACATTGATACATTTTAAATATATTAATATTCATGAGAATAAAGCCGTAACTACACAAAATAACCATAAATATGAGGAGATCTGAAGTAGTATTTTTACAAGAAACATTTAAACATATTTGATTAAAGGCATAATACACAAACATAAGCATACATATTGGATATATAATTTTGTAATTTTACAAATAAAATAAAAAAAGTTAAGTCATGATTACACAAAATAACTATAAATATAAATATTAGGAGGTATTGAGTAGTAATTTTACAATAAATAAATGTAAATATTTTTATCCATGCCAATAAAGGCGTCATTACACAAACATAACATACATATTGAGCATTATAAAGTTGTTATTATAAAAGGAAAAGTTTGACATTAATTATTCAAATATTAAAACATTTTTCTTTAAATATATCAATATTCATGAGTAATCTCAATGGACTTTCCTGGTTAAATAAATAAAATGAGAATAAAGCCGTAACTACACAAAATAACCGTAAATATGAGGAGATATGAAGTAGTATTTTTACAAGAAACATTTAAATATATTTGATTAAAGGCATAATACACAAACATAATCATACATATTGGGAATATCAATTTGTAATTTTACAAAAATAAATAAATAAGTAAAGTCATGATTAACACAAAATAACTATGAATATAAATATCAGGAGGTATTGTAGTAATTTTACAATAAATACATTTATATATTTGTATCCATGGCAATAAAGGCATCATTACACAAACATAACCATACATATTGAGCATTATAAAGTTGATATTATAAAAGGAAAAGTTTGACATTATTAAAATATTAAATACATATTTTTAAATATATCAATATTCATGAGGCCACGGGGAAGACCCAGGACACGTTGGGAAGACTATGTCTCCCGGCTGGCCTCGGAACGCCTCGGGATCCCCTGGGAGGAGCTGGACTAAATGGCTGGGGAGAGGGAAGTCTGGGCTTCCCTGCTTAGGCTGCTGCCCCCGCCACCCGACCTCGGATAAGCGGAAGAAGATGGATGGATATAAAGTTCTAATTTAGCAACAAAAAAAAAGTATACTAGTATGACAAGCACTACTGTACTTCGTAGAAGTGTAAACACACACCCTGGGCCAGAGTCTTGGACAGGACACCGTGAAGGAATTAGGAAATCCCAAACTGAAGCATCTGCAGCTTCCTGCTGCTTCTCAGCCATCTGCAGATCCCCCACAACATTCCCACCACTCCCAAAAAGCCAATCCAGAAGCAGATTCCTGCTTGCGATACGTTAAAGTTCTCACACGCCAGCGGAGCTTTCCAAACCAAGCGTGACTTCATGCTGATTGGAGGGATATCTGATTGACATGTGGGCGGGACATCTGATTGACACGTGGTTTGATGAACTTCACACCACTTCCTGTCTGCTCTTGTAGTCCATACTGTACGTCACATAAATTGTTTATTCAAACACTGCCTTTGAAGGCCTGTCAGGTGATCACACACACCTGTTTCACACCTGCAAGCCTAAACTTGCCCCTCCCACTTCGCGCCTTCTCATTATTTGGCTTCTCACGGGAACGAGCGAGTGATTTCATGCCCCCCCCCTCCCCCCTCCTCCTCCCAAATTGTCTCACCGTTGTCAGACTGCCACCAGGTCTTGAGGCGGTTGGGGGCGAAGGTGGTGACCACGTTCTCGATGGTGTGGCTGAGGGGGCTGAGGTCCACGTCGTAGATGTCCCTGGAGTCGCACTGGAAGCACTTGGTCTCCTCCTGACGAGATGACAAAGATTCTTTTCAGGCCAACACCTTTTTATTTTCATGACTGTTTACATTGTAGATTGTCACATCAAACTATGAATGAACACGTGGAGTTACTGTATGTAAAAAAAAGAAGGTGAAATAACTGAAAACATACTTTACAAAAGCCAAAAGCAGTGAAGTTGTCACGTTGTGTAAATGGTAAATAAAAAGAGAATACAACAAATCTTTTTCAACTTATATTCAATTGAATAGACTGCAAAGACAAGATATTTCATGTTCACACTGAGAACTTTGTTATTTTTATGCAAATATTCATTAAGTTAGAATTTAATGGCAGCAACACATTGCAAAAAAGTTGTCACAAGGGCATGTTCACCACTGTGTTACATGGCCTTTCCTTTTAACAACACTCAGTAAACGTTTGGGCACTGAGGAGACACATTTTTGAAGCTTCTCAGGTGGAATTCTTTCCCATTCTTGCTTGATGTACAGCTTAAGTTGTTCAACAGTCTCCGTTGTGGTATTTTAGGCTTCATAATGCACCACATATTTTCAATGGGAGACAGGTCTGGACTACAGGCAGGCCAGTCTAGTACCCGCACTCTTTTACTATGAAGCCACGCTGTTGTAACACGTGGCTTGGCATTGTCTTGCTGAAATAAGCAGGGGCGTCCATGGTAACGTTGCTTGGATGGCAACATATGTTGCTCCAAAACCTGTATGTACCTTTCAGCATTAATGGCGCCTTCACAGATGTGTAAGTTACCCATGTCTTGGGCACTAATACACCCCCATACCATCACACTTTACGCCTAGAACACATCCAGATGGTTCTTTTCCTCTTTGGTCCAGAGAACTCAAAGTCCACAATTTGAAATGTGGACTCGTCAGACCACAGAACACTTTTCCACTTTGCATTAGTCCATCTTAGATGAGCTCGGGCCCAACGAAGCCGGCGGCGTTTCCGGGTGTTGTTGATAAATGGCTTTGGCTTTGCATAGTAGAGTTATAACTTAAACTTACAGATTCAGCGACCAACTGTAGTTACTGGCAGTGGTTTTCTGAAGTGTTCCTGAGCCCATGTGGTGAGATCCTTTACACACTGATGTCACTTTTTGATTCAGTACCGCCTGAGGGATCGAAGGTCACAGGCATTCAATGTTGGTTTTCAGCCTTGCTGCTTACGTGCAGTGCTTTGTCCAGATTCTCTGAACCTTTTGATGATATTACAGAGCGTAGATGGTAAAATCCCTAAATTCCTTGCAGTAGCTGGTTGAGAAATGTTGTTCTTAAACAATTTGCTCAGGCATTTGTTGACAAAGTGGTGACCCTCGCCCCATCCTTGTTTGTGAATGACTGAGCATTTCATGGAAGCTGCTTTTATACCCAATAATGGCACCCACCTGTTCCCAATTAGCCTGCACACCTGTGGGATGTTCCAAATAAGTGTTTGATGAGCATTCCTCAACTTTATCAGTCTTTTTTGCCCCTTGTGCCAGCTTTTTTGAAACATGTTATAGGCATCAAATTCCAAATGAGCTAATATTTACAAAAAAAAATAACAAAGTTTCTCAGTGTGAACAAGAAATATCTTGTCTTTGCAGTCTATTCAATTGAATATAAGTTGAAAAGGATTTGTTGTATTCTCTTTTTATTTATCATTTAGGCGGTATAGCTCGGTTGGTAGAGCGGCCGTGCCAGCAACTTGAGGGTTCCAGGTTCGATCCCCGCTTCCGCCATCCTAGTCACTGCTGTTGTGTCCTTGGGCAAGACACTTGACCCACCTGCTCCCCGTGCCACTCACACTGGTTTAAATGTGTAAAAGCCACTCGAGAAAAGTGCTATATAAATATAACTCACTTCACTTCACATTTACACAACGTGCCAACTTAACAAAAAAGGTGAAATAACTTGAAAAATTCTAGTTGCTTCAAAACCTGCTCAGTGGTCTAGTGGTTAGAGTGTCCGCACTGAGATGGGTAGGTTGTGAGTTCAAACCCGGGCTGAGTCATACCAAAGACTATAAAAATGGGAGCCATTACCTCCCTGCTTGGCACTCAGCATCAAGGGTTGGAATTGGGGGTTCAATCACCAAAAATGATTCCTGGGCGCGGCCACTGCTGCTGCTCACTGCTCCCCTCACCTCCCAGGGGGTGGACAAGGGGATGGGTCAAATGCAGAGAATAATTTTGCCACACCTAGTGTGTGTGTGACTAGGTACTTTAACTTTAAATAGCCACCCTTTGCTCTGATTACTGCTTTGCACACTCTTGGCATTCTCTAGATGAGCTTCAAGAGGTAGTCACCCGAAATGGTTGGCAAAAATTATTCTCTGCATTTGACCCATCACCCTTGATCACCCCCTAGGAGGTGAGGGGAGCAGTGAGCAGCAGCGGTGGCCGCACCCGGGAATCATTTTTGGTGATTTAACCCCCAATTCCAACCCTTGATACTGAGTGCCAAGTAGGGAGGTAATGGGTCCCATTTTTATAGTCTATTTATATAGGGTTTGAACTCACAACCTACCCATCTCAGGGCGGACACTCTAACCCAGGGGTCGGCAACCCAAAATGTTGAAAGAGCCATATTGAACCAAAAATACAAAAACAAATCTGTCTGGAGCCGCAAAAAATTAAAAGCCATATTACATACAGATTGTGTGTCATGAGATATAAATTGAATTAAGAGGACTTAAAGGAAACTAAATGAGCTCAAATATAGCTACAAATGAGGCATAATGATGCAATATGTACATATAGCTAGCCTAAATAGCATGTTAGCATCGATTAGCTTGCAGTCATGCAGTGACCAAATATGTCTGATTAGCACTCCACACAAGTCAATAACATCAACAAAACTCACCTTTCATGCACAACGTTAAAAGTTTGGTGGACAAAAGGAGACAGAAAAATAAGGGGCATAAAACACGTCCTAGAAAGTCGGAGAAAGTTATACATGTAAACAAACTAGGGTGAGTTCAGGGACCGCCAAAATTAGTAGGACAAAACGGCGCTCGCCAAATACTCGAATCAGTGAAGCATGTTTAATATAAACAGTGTGCTTTGTAACAATTAGGGAGGCTGGTGTCATGTTTGTCCTCCTACAGAAACCATATTAAAACGAAAAATTATTTTTTCCCCCCTCATATTTTGCCATTTTTCATACATTTTAAAAAAAGCTCCAGAGAGCCACTAGGGCGGCGCTAAAGAGCCGCATGCGGCTCTACAGCCGCGGGTTGCCGACCCCTGCTCTAACCACTAGGCCACTGAGTAGGTCAGGGGTCTGCAACCCGCGGCTCCGGAGCCGCATGCGGCTCTTTGATCACTCTGATGCGGCTCAGCTGCATACTTGCCAACCCTCCCGATTTCTCCGGGAGACTTCCGGATTTCAGTACCTCTCCAAGGGGCAAACATTCACAGATTTTCACCCGGACAACAATATTGAGGGCGTGCCCTGATGGCACTGCCTTCAGCATCCTCTACAACCTGTCGTCGCGTCCGCTTTTTCACCATACTATCTGCGTGCCGGCCCAATCACATAATATCTACGGCAAGTGAATGCAAGACATACTTGGTCAACAGCCATACAGGTCACACTGAGGGTGGCCGTATAAACAACTTTAACACTGTTACAAATATGCGCCACACTGTGAACCCACACCAAACAAGAATGACAAACACATTTCGGGAGAACATCCGCACCGTAACACAACATAAACACAACAGAACAAATACCCAGAATCCCTTGCAGCACTAACTCTTCCGGGCTACATTATACACCCCCACTACCACCAAACCCCCCCCCCACCCCCCCCCCCCCAACCCCGCCCACCTCAACCGACGCACGGAGGTGGGCGGATGTTCTCCCGAAATGTGTTTGTCATTCTTGTTTGGTGTAGGTTCACAGTAGCCATACAGTAGCCGAAATGACCAGAAGGCCTCATAACGTAAACACCCGTGGTTACGTTAAAATGAACAATGTGTGCTACATCTTGTCGGTCTGTTCCGCGTCTGTTGGCTCAAATATTCCCCGACTGTACGTTGGAAATGTAACACGTCTAAAACGTGGGAAGAGTCCTTTTGGTTTGGGGCGCATACTTCAACACTGCACTCATCCCACCGTGCGTC
>NC_084572.2:9195000-9252500 GCF_033978685.3 Nerophis lumbriciformis | reverse complement strand
CACTTACAGATGTAGCGACCAACTGTAGTTACTGACAGTGGGTTTCTGAAGTGTTCCTGAGCCCATGTGGTGATATCCTTTACACACTGATGTCGCTTGTTGATGCAGTACAGCCGGAGCTGGGTGTTGTTGATAAACGGCTTTCGCTTCGCATAGTAGAGTTTTAAAAGGATTTGAAAATGATTGTGATTGTATTCTGTTTTTATTTAGGGTTTACACGACGTGCCAACTTCACTGGTTTTGGGTTTTTGTACTATACTCACTATTAGGGTATACACGAGCGTATACTCAGTGGCCTAGTGGTTAGAGTGTCCGCCCTGAGATGGGTAGGTTGTGAGTTCAAACCCCGGCCGAGTCATACCAAAGACTATAAAAATGAGAGCCATGACCTCCCTGCTTGGCACTCAGCATCAAGGGTTGGAATTGGGGGTTAAATCACCAAAAAATGATTACCGGGCGTGGCCACCGCTGCTGCCCACTGCTCCCCTCACCTCCCAGGGGGTGATCAAGGGTGATGGTTCAAATGCAGAGAATAGTGTGTGCGTGACAATCATTGCTACTTTAACTTTTTAACTTTAATATCAAAGGCCGATACGGGGGCACAAACCTCCAGGTGTCCCACAATGCAGTAGTTCTCGGGCTCCTCCAGCCCACAGGTGGACGAGACGCTGAGCTTGTGGGCCCGGCCGATCAGCAGGTCCCCCGTGGCCGGGTAGCAACTCCCCTCCGTGCACACGTCGGCCATCTCGGGCACCAGCGTCCAGACGGGACGGCACAGAACTGCTGGGAAGACAACATCATCTTCATTGCCACACACCCAAAAGTGGAGCCTTGTGCGCCTCGTTCCAAAGCAGACTTGTGGTGAGGCCAAAAAGAAAGACATCACATAGATCACCAGGAATTAAGGTTTAGCTCCCAAACATCCTGGCGGCGTGCGGACGATTAGGACGAGATCACTTCTGGCGGGGAGAAGTGAATAATGGCTTGCATATGGCTTCCATTACATTGTTGTTGTTGTTGTTGTTGATGCCTTTTTTGGCACACAACGATGACATTGCCATCAAAGAGTCATAGTTTGGACATAAAACCCCTGAAACTCACCTAAAGTTGTCCAAAAATGGATGAGGAGCGACATGTCGGAGCACTGACAGCCCATCCAGAGTGTGGAGGAGCTCCTGTGGGAAAGTCAAGAGGCAGTGGGAGTTTTCCTGGGAAGACTCAAGTCAGCTTCATCCTGACAACTCCTCCTCCTCCTCCTCCTCCTCCCAGATGTCAGCAGGGTGCGCCCCCTGCTGGTCAGCACTGCACTTAATTGCAAAAACACATTTTTTTGTGGCGCCTTTTAAACGTCACTTTGTATATTTTTACAAACCGAGAGGTGTGGGATACTTTTTGTTTGTTTGTTTGACTTCATTAAATGTTGGACAAATTCAATGTTTGACCCTAACCTTAACATAATAGTGAGAGTCCAGTCCATAGTGGATCTAACATAATAGTGAGAGTCCAGTCCATAGTGGATCTAACATAATAGTGAGAGTCCAGTCCATAGTGGATCTAACATAATAGTGAGAGTCCAGTCCATAGTGGATCTAACATAATAGTGAGAGTCCAGTCCATAGTGGATCTAACATAATAGTGTGAGAGTCCAGTCCATAGTGGATCTAACATAATAGTGTGAGAGTCCAGTCCATAGTGGATCTAACATAATAGTGTGAGAGTCCAGTCCATAGTGGATCTAACATAATAGTGTGAGAGTCCAGTCCATAGTGGATCTAACATAATAGTGAGAGTCCAGTCCATAGTGGATCTAACATAATAGTGTGAGAGTCCAGTCCATAGTGGATCTAACATAATAGTGTGAGAGTCCAGTCCATAGTGGATCTAACATAATAGTGTGAGTCCAGTCCATAGTGGATCTGACATAATAGTGAGAGTCCAGTCCATAGTGGATCTAACATAATAGTGAGAGTCCAGTCCATAGTGGATCTAACATAATATAGTGAGAGTCCAGTCCATAGTGGATCTAACATAATAGTGTGAGAGTCCAGTCCATAGTGGATCTAACATAATAGTGAGAGTCCAGTCCATAGTGGATCTAACATAATAGTGAGAGTCCAGTCCATAGTGGATCTAACATAATAGTGAGAGTCCAGTCCATAGTGGGGCCAGCAGGAGACCATCCCGAGCAGAGACCGGTCAGCAGCACAGAGATGTCCCCAACCGATGCACAGACGAGCGGTCCACCCCGGGTCCTGACTTTGGACAGCCAGCGCTTCATCTGAGTGGATGGATGAAATAAATCCAGAATGTTTATCATGGTTCTTCTTCTTTGTAGTTTGTAAACACTTTAAGTTTGAGGAGTTTCTTGAAGTGGATCATATTAGTACATTGTTTGCTTGCTTTGCTTAATCCATTCCATCATTTCATTCCACTTACTGATATACTGAAGGTCTTCAGTGTTGTACGTGCATACAAATGTTTTAAATTACAATTTTCTTTAAGTTATATTTCTCCTCTTTTTTTGAGAATAATTGTTGTATATTCTTGGGTAGCAGGTTATAGTTTGTGTATAATTTTGGCTGTTTGCAAATTTACTATGTCGTGAAATTTCAGTATATTTGATTGAATAAATAAAGTGTTTGTATGTTCTCTATATCCAACATTATGTATTATTCTAACTGATCTTTTTTGTAACACCGTTTGTGGAGGGAGATGTGGCCAGCGCGCTTGCAGGAGCAAAGGTCACCGCCGCTGTCCATGGTGCTGAGGACGAGCACCATTGGGTAGGGGCGGGGCATGTGCTGACGGCGAGACACAGCTGGCAGGTGATTAGATTTCTCAGGTGGTACGTGTTAATCTAATCATCTGTTGTCTTTAACAGTGAGCGGCCGGGTGCAGGAGGAGGAGGAGGAGTATTGGGAGAGACTGAAAAGTCGAGAACAAACGTTTTGTCTGATGAGCTGTGGAAAAAAACCTATTAAACCTTTGTCAATTCTGCACATCTGGCGTATGTATCAGTGGGACCGCGAGCACACGACGTCTACACCGTTAATGAATGAAGTGTACTTTTGTAGTTATTTCCCCATATTTCTACAAACCCTGTTTCCGTATGAGTTGGGAAATTGTGTTAGATGTCAATATAAACGGAATACAATGATTTGCAAATCATTTTCAACCCATATTCAGTTGAATATGCTACAAAGACAACATATTTGATGTTCAAACTCATAAACTTTTTTTTTTTCCGCAAATAATCATTAACTTTAGAATTTGATGGCAGCAACACGTGACAAAGAAGTTGGGAAAGGTGGCAATAAATACTGATAAAGTTGAGGAATGCTCATCAAACACTTATTTGGAACATCCCACAGGTGTGCAGGCTAATTGGGAACAGGTGGGTGCCATGATTGGGTATAAAAACAGCTTCCCAAAAAAAGCTCAGTCTTTCACAAGAAAGGATGGGGCGAGGTACACCCCTTTGTCCACAACTGCGTGAGCAAATAGTCAAACAGTTTAAGAACAACGTTTCTCAAAAGTGCAATTGCAAGAAATTTAGGGATTTCAACATCTACGGTCCGTAATATCATCAAAAGGTTCAGAGAATCTGGAGAAATCACTGCACGTAAGCGGCATGGCCGGAAACCAACATTGAATGACCGTGACCTTCGATCCCTCAGACGGCACTGTATCAAAAACCGACATCAATCTCTAAAGGATATCACCACATGGGCTCAGGAACACTTCAGAAAACCACTGTCACTAAATACAGTTTGTCGCTACATCTGTAAGTGCAAGTTAAAGCTCTACTATGCAAAGCGAAAGCCATTTATCAACAACACCCAGAAACGCCGCCGGCTTCTCTGGGCCCGAGATCATCTAAGATGGACTCATGCAAAGTGGAAAAGTGTTCTGTGGTCTGACAAGTCCACATTTCAAATAGTTTTTTGGAAATATTCGACATCGTGTCATCCGGACCAAAGGGGAAGCGAACCATCCAGACTGTTATCGACGCAAAGTTGAAAAGGCAGCATCTGTGATGGTATGGGGGTGCATTAGTGCCCAAGGCATGGGTAACTTACACATCTGTGAAGGCACCATTAATGCTGAAAGGTACATACAGGTTTTGGAACAACATATGCTGCCATTTAAGCGCCGTCTTTTTCATGGACGCCCCTGCTTATTTCAGCAAGACAATGCCAAGCCACATTCAGCACGTGTTTCAACAGCGTGGCTTCGTAAAAAAAGAGTGCAGGTACTTTCCTGGTCCACCTGCAGTCCAGACCTGTCTCCCATCGAAAATGTGTGGCGCATTACGAAGCATAAAATACGACAGTGGAGACCCCGGACTGTTGAACGACTGAAGCTCTACATAAAACAAGAATGGGAAAGAATTCCACCTGAGAAGCTTCAACAATTAGTTTCCTCAGTTCCCAATCGTTTATTGAGTGTTGTTAAAAGAAAAGGCCATGTAACACAGTGGTGAATATGCCCTTTCCCAACTACTTTGGCACGTGTTGCAGCCATGAAATTCTAAGTTAATTATTATTTGCAAAAAAAAAAAAAAGTTTATGAGTTTGAACATCAAATATGTTGTCTTTGTAGTGCATTCAATTGAATATGGGTTGAAAAGGATTTGCAAATCATTGTATTCCGTTTATATTTACATCGAACACAATTTCCCAACTCATATGGAAACGGGGTCTGTAATAGGATATGGAAATTGTTTTGATGGATTTACAGATTCCTTCTTTATAAATGTCAACCTGTTGGTAGGTTGGTATGAAATTTGGTGGGTACATTTTGAAAGGAGTTCTATTGTCCTGCGTTTTGTATATTATATGATGATGTATATTTGAACTGGGGGTGCCTGTCCATAAGCTGTGCACCTCCAGGGACTCTGATATTAACAAAAGAAACAATAATGTAATACAAAAGTATGTCTGTCTGTAAATAAATAAATAAATGATTATAATATTAATAGTATTAATAATACTGACCTCTATTTCAACCATTACTATCCCCTCAAATGTAGCCATAGCAACAAAAGCAGCATCATAGATTAATTAGCAAGTCATTACAGAAAGGAAATGAAAATACAAATACATATATTTACGTACTGTATGATGAGGAAAACTAGTTATAATTAGTTGTGTGCCATATAGTGTAAGTCACAAACTCAGGCTCGATCTTTTAGTCATTTTATGTGGCCTGGGAAATAAATGTGTCAATAAAATACTCAAAAATAACAATGAATGCATTTTGTCTTTTAAGTTTGACAGAAAAAAAATGCATATCTTTGAAACTTGAATACTATGGTCATGCAAAATATACTATGTACTGTATTACAAAAATATTTATATAATAGTTAAATATCTGCTTGTCACCTTTACTTATGATTTCAAAGTAAGTTATCCTTTAATATGTACATTTAAAAAATGCATTGGCAATTGTATGAGATTATTATACATTTATATATTAGTCCTGACATAGTTTTAAAATCAGATACATCACACTTGAATTTCGATTACCGTAGTCAAGATTAACCGCATGCATGATTTTTTTTTTTTTTTAAAGCAGCCATTAGTGTGACGTGGCCCTCAATGAAAACTAGTTTTAAACCAATTTAAATGATATTTGTGTGTAAGTGTACGTATGCATGAAAATATGTTCACTAATGCATGTATGTGCGTGTGTATGTTTATTTCAACATGTCTACTAAATATTTTCTAAGTTTTTTACAACATTCACAGGTGGCTTATGATAATTGACAAATAAGTGTAACCTATTTTTATGGACTTGCCTCTTTGTGATGTTAATTTCCTGTTATAAGTTGTTATACAGCATATGCCTTGAGCTCTTATTTTGTAGGCGCAAAGAGCGGAAGTGGTGGAGCAGAGTTTTGAAAACAAATGAAATAAAGTGGTCCTCCGTGTTTGTTATTTTGTAGTTTTATCCAGTATAGGCGGCATATATAAACCCTTGGTTACATTGGGACTGCGCAGTGGTGTGAGGGGAACATGCACATAGTATTTTTGTTGTTGTGTGTATATTTGGGGGGGACAGGTTAATACGTTTTTTTTTGTTTTAACTGCCTGTATTGTTTTTTGCACTTATCCTGTTATTGTGTTGGAACGAGGACGTTTCTTTTTGTATGAGGGGAGGTATGTAACCTATTTTTATGGACTTGCCTCTTTGTGATGTTAAGTTCCTGTTATAAGCTGCTATACAGTATATGCATTGAGCTCTTATTTTGAAGGCGCTAAGAGCGGAAGTGGTGACACGTTGTGTTTTGTCATTGATTGATTGAAACTTTTAGTAGTAAATTGCACAGGAGTTGGTGGAGCGGAGTTTTGAAAACAAACGAAATAAAAGGGATCCTCGTGTAAAACTGGAGCCTCCGTGTTTGTTATTTTGTGGTTTTATCCAGTATAGGCGACATATATAAACCCTCGGTTACATAAGGATAACTCAATATGCAAAGATACAAGACAGACCTTATCAGTTTCAAATACGATATACAAAAAAAACGTTTTTTTAAGAATTCCAGTATCACTTAGTGCAGTGCTTTAATGTGTAAAACGAGTGTAGTACGTTCGATACAAAATGTTAGCACCAAAAATAACATTTATTGATGTACTTTTAAAAAAAAGAAACGGAACATAAGTTGCCCGTAGCAAAGTTGCTGGCAGGTGTTTTATCGCAGACGGACCGGAAGTACTGCTAGGTTATCTAACCCGACGTGCGGCTCTCTGTAAGTTTACAACTTATTTTTCTTCTGGCAGGTTTCCACCATGTAAAATATAACTTTGTAATCGGATGTTACAATTTAATATAAAAGCGTCAATTTGTGTCGTGTGTTTTTTAATCCATGGCGGGAAACTGCCTCATTGCCACTGCTGCTGTACGACTTTGTGTGATGGAGTGAAGCACACATGTGCTCCTTTTTATGTGCTTAAAAACATCATTTTGTGTTGTTTGGATACTCAATAAGACAATCTGGGGAACATTAAGCAACGTTATAAACGGTATAATGTATAATGCATATGTTCCTTTTGACTGTACATGTACTGTAAATGTATAATGTATTTATTTATGTTATTCACATGTGAATAATGCTCTATAATAGACTGTATTTATATTATTCACATGTGAATAATGCTGTATAATAGACTGTATTTATATTATTCACATGTGAATAATGCTGTATAATACACTGTATTTATATTATTCACATGTGAATAATGCTGTATAATAGACTGTATTTATATTATTCACATGTGAATAATGCTGTATAATAGACTGTATTTACATTATTCACATGTGAATAATGCTGTATAATACACTGTATTTATATTATTCACATGCGAATAATGCTGTATAATACACTGTATTTATATTATTCACATGTGAATAATGCTGTATAATAGACTGTATTTAGCAATCGGAGTGTTGCTGGTTACTGGGGTTCAATCCCCACCTTCTACCATCCTAGTCACGTCAGTTGTGTCCTTGGGCAAGACATTTCAACCTTGCTCCTGATGGCTGCTGGTTAGCGCCTTGCATGGCAGCTCCCGCCATCAGTGTGTGAATGTGTGTGTGAATGGGTGAATGTGGAAATAGTGTCAAAGCGCTTTGAGTACCTTGAAGGTAGAAAAGCGCTATACAAGTATAACCCATTTATCATTTATTTATATTATTCACATGTGAATAATGCTGTATAATACACTATTTGTATTATTCACATGTGAATAATGCTGTATAATAGACTATTTATATTATTCACATGTGAATAATGCTGTATAATAGACTGTATTTATATTATTCACATGTGAATAATGCTGTATAATAGACTATATATATATTATTCACATGTGAATAATGCTGTATAATAAACTGTATTTATATTATTCACATGTGAATAATGCTGTATAATAGACTGTATTTGTTATTCACATGTGAATAATGCTGTTTAATAGACTGTATTTATATTATTCACATGTGAATAATGCTGTATAATAGACTGTATTTATATTATTCACATGTGAATAATGCTGTATAATAGACTGTATTTATATTATTCACATGTGAATAATGCTGTATAATAGACTGTATTTATATTATTCACATGTGAATAATGCTGTATAATAGACTATATATATATTATTCACATGTGAATAATGCTGTATAATAGACTATAATATTCACATGTGAATAATGCTGTATATTAGACTGTATTTATATTATTCACATGTGAATAATGCTGTATAATAAACTGTATATTATTCACATGTGAATGATGCTGTATAATAGACTGTATTTGTTATTCACATGTGAATAATGCTGTATAATAGACTGTATTTACATTATTCACATGTGAATAATGCTGTATAATAAACTGTATTTATATTATTCACATGTGAATAATGCTATATAATAGACTGTATTTATATTATTCACATAATAGACTGCTTTTATATTATTCACATGTGAATAATGCTGTATAATAGACTGTATTTATATTATTCACATGTGAATAATGCTGTATAATAGACTGTATTTATATTATTCACATAATAGACTGCATTTATATTATTCACATGTGAATAATGCTGTATAATAGACTGCATTTATAGTATTCACATGTGAATAATGCTGTAGAATAGACTGTATTTATATTATTCACATGTAAAAAAATACCTAGGTGTTTATTGTCTATTGCAGTGTTTTTCAACCTTTTTTGAGCCAAGGCACATTTGTTTCATAAACAAAATACAGAGGCACACCAACAGCAGAAAAGGTTAAAAAATGAAACTCCACCAGGTTGTCGTGCCTTATTTTGAGTTTGTTGTTGCATCCTGGGTGTAGTGCTTTAGTTCCTGTCTTGCGCTGTTATTTTGGTGACCCTTCCTGTTTTGTTGGTGTTTTCCTGTTGCAGCTTCACGCCTTCCTTTGAGTGCTATTGCCCGCACCTGCATTGTTTTCGCAATCAAGACTATTTAAGTTGTGCATACGCTATCCTTCTTTGTGGGGACATTGTTGATTGTCATGTCATGTACGGATGTACTTTGTGGACGCCGTCTCTGCTCCACACGCTGTAAGTTTTTGCAGTCGTCCAGCATTCTGTTCTTGTTTACTTTGTAGCCAGTTCAGTTTTACTTTTGTTTTGCATAGCCATCCCTATGCTTCAGTGCCCTTTTCCTAGCGAGACTTGCCTTTTGTTCATTTCTGGTTTAAGCGTTACATACCTTTTTACCTGCACGCTGTCTCCCGCTGTGCTCTGCATATTGGGATCACAACAAACCATCCTCGATGCGTTCCGACTTCTACAAAGCAATGAACTACCTGCTGCCACTTATTGATTAGGAGTTTTACATGGTTGCCCTGCCAAGCTCCACACAGCACAGACACTAGACAATGGCACATTATTAGCAGATTGTAATTATTGATTTGCAAAATATATTTTTTGAACCAATTAGGTGAAGTTGCATAATTTCCCATGGCACACCAGACAATATCTCATGGCACACTAGTGTGCCACGGCACAGTGGTTGAAAAACACTGGTATACTGTGAGCAAACTGTGGTGCTGAATTTCCCCCATAAAGTACTATTCTATTCTATTCTAAACTTTGATGGTTGGTGTGTAAGAGGGATGTGTGCTATGGCTATGAGTTGTTTTTTCCCTTGGCCTCAGTCTGGACCCCCTCTCCATGGGACCAGGCTTAGACCGAATTTTTTTCTCCCCCGTGAGGTGTATAATATTTTTTTTGTTCGGTTTGTACTTCATGAAGTTTTGCACTTGTTGTTTTTTCTGTTTGTTTTCATTATATTTGGATGTATTTGTTTGGTTTGTATGCTTGTGAATCTGGGCTATCCGTTAACTACTAATTATGTTGATAGGGGGCAGATAAGATTTTCTTCATCCTGTTCCTTCTCAAGCATAGATGTGTAAATATGTGTTTTGTTGCTAAAGTTTAATTGTCTATTGATCAAAAATGCATATCAGTGAAGGAGATTAAAAAAAAAAATGAAATGATTACATACCTGCCAACTACTCCGGTTTTCCCGTAATTAGTACGGTTTTCATCAGTTACAGTTGCAGTGATAAAAAATACGGTTTTTCATTAATTAAATTTTTTTATTTTTTTAAAAGTTTTATTCACGAAATCGCGTAACAACAATGACAATCGACACTGCTTCCCGTAACTTCCTATCGAGCCTTTCCGAATGCCATGCGCGAGGCTATTTATAGCACCGCTGCCAAGCACGAGGCACCAGTTGCCATTGTTTCCAAACGAGCGAACGATCATGGAATCAGCCGGAGAAAAATCGCAAACGAGTCTTAAACCGAAAAGAAAACTGCAGTCATTCCGTGAAGAATATTCAAAAGCCTATCCGGGAATAATTATCCGTTCCAAAAAGGATGAAAACTACGCGAATTGCACCTTGTGCAGACAAGATTTTTCGATCGGACACGGAGGAATTAGCGATGTAAAAGACCACGTTGGGACAAAAAAACACAAGTCTAATGCCGTTGCTAGCGATACAAGTGGAAAACTTTCAACGTTTTTCGTCGCCCAAACAGATTCTTTGGATGTGATAAATGCCGAAGTTTTATTTACGGAGGCAATAATCTGATGGAATAAATTTGGATTTTAGCCACAAAAAGGTAATGACACCAATGTTATCTATTGGAATTGTTTAGTACTGTTACACTGTTAAAAGTGTTTATACTATTTATGCTTTCAAGTCCAAGTTGAAGAAATCTTGTTAAATGTTGACTACCAAAATACAGAAGTATGTCCTTAATATTTTTGCAGTGCTATTTCTGTTGAAAAGTTAAAATGATTACATTAGAGATGTGATGTGCCACTTTTCAAGTGTCTGATGGCTTAAATTAATTTTCATTAATTTTTCATAATTTGAATTCTTTTGAAAGGCTTACAAAAAAACTACATTTGAATTGTAATTCCATGCTATTGACAGGACTATTAATTTTAATGAAGTTAGCTTACCATGTTTACAGTATGATAATTGTGATAGAAATGTGAATTTTAGGCACAGAATATTTTTTGCAATTGAACAAGGCAGTAGATTATACAAGCTTGGACAGAAAGTTAATAATGACACCAATTTTTTTTAATGGAATTGTTTAGTACTGTTTTACCATTTGTTTACTGTAAAAAGTGTTTATACTGTTTATACTTTCAATCAACAAATTGAAGTCTTGTGAAAGGTTGACAGGATAACTGGCATTAACTGTCAAAATAATTTCAAACTATTGAAGTTAGCTTACAGAATAAACATGTCAATCAACCCATATGATTTTTGCTGTAATATTTTTGTTTTGAAAAGTCACTGTGACAGATAGAAAAGTGATGGTTTTAGCAACATTTTAACCTGTCTGAATGCTAATAATCATTTTGCGTCGGGGGGTGAACCCCCCACCAGGACTTTGTCCTGGACCTACCGGGGCCTGCGGCCCCTGGACCCTGGCTACTAGGTTTTTTTGATTTCAAAAGTTGGCAGGTATGTGATTATAATGTTGTTCATGTATGCAGATATTCCAAGTACAAACCCAAACTAAGGCTTCCCTCCAAGCTGTCTGCAAAATATTGAGAACATGTTGAGAAGGGCTTCAGCACAGGTGGGTCGGAGCACGCTTTGGATTGATCAAGAATAAGAACGTCGTGTTGATGTTACAATAATACATTTGGTCATGACTCTTGCAGGTCTTCAGACAGCTGGTGAGGAACAACACCACCGAGTCCAGCCTCATCCTGGAGAGATGTAAATACACATTCATTTACAGTCATTTATGGACACATTTAGAGAGAAAAGTGTCTTTCTTGCAGCAATAAACCGCGTGCAGCTGCTGGGCCGAGTGGGTCAGGACCCTGTGATGAGACAAGTGGAGGGTCGCAACCCCGTCACCATCTTCTCCATGGCAACCAACGAAATGTGGCGAACAGGAGATGCCGAGACCAGTGCATCAGGTAGCCCCCACGTACACTAGGGGTCACCCACCGCACAAAAAACATTCAGGCACAATACAAAAGTCAGTGGATAATTGCTATTTATTAAATATATGTCCATCCATCCATTTTCTACCGCGTATCCCTTTCGGGGTCGCTGGAGCCTATCTCAGTTACTATCTACTAAAAAAACTTACAAATTCTGATGTACCGTACATTACATGGGACATGTAAGTGTCTAAAAGACAGCCAAAAGAGGTTGGTAGGTAGAATAAATGTAAAGGTAAAATATAGTGTAGAAATGCACCCAATTGCAGGACATGTAGTCCTGATGTTCACATTTGTATTTCAGAGTTTGCATGACAGCACTTCAAGCTGATAGAAATGTGGGTGCTCACATCCCCGCAACTGGACAGCACTGTTAGCATAATCGGCGCAATGTTAAATAAAAAAAATTTGATTTCATGAACACACAAAAGTACAGAAAATTGGTACCTTTTTTAAGCAGTGTTTTTCAACCACTGTGCCGTGAGATCCAGTCTGGTGTTCCGTGGGAGATTATCTAGTTTCACCTATTTGGGTTAAAAATATTTGCAAAGCAGTAATTGTAGTCTGCAAATGATGTGTTGTTGTTGATGGCTTTGGTAGACTGCGTAAGAGGGTGTATGTGAACAAAGACCTCAGCATACGTACCAAGGTGGCAGTCTACCAAGCCATCTGTGTCTGCACACTATTATATGGCTGTGAAGCTTGGACCTTGTATCGCCGCCACATCCAACAGCTGGAGAACTTTCACATCAAGTGTCTCCAGCGGATCCTTGGGCTGACATGGCGTGATCGTGTGCCACACACGGAAGTCCTGAGTAAAACTGGTACCAAAAGCATGGAGGCCACTTTTCTCCAGTACCAACTGCGATGGGCCGGCCACACCATCAGAATGCCAGTTGATAGACTTCCCCGACAACTGCTATATGGTCAACTTCATCATGGCCAGAGATCTGCAGGAGGCCAAAAGCGGAGGTATAAGGACCAACTGAAAATAACTCTCAAGAGGTGTGGAATACAGCACACACAGCTGGAAAGCTCTGCCTCAGATCACCCTCTCTGGAGGCAACTCTGCCATGCAGGCCTTCAACATTTTGAAGAGGAGAGAAGCGCAGCGAGGGAAGGGAAACGCCAGAGGAGGAAGATGGGCCCTGCAGCCAAGACCACAACAAACACTAACTTCATATGCCCCCATTGCAATAGACCATGTGGCTCTCGTATTGGACTTTTTAATCACCTCAAAACTCACCAATAGAAGAAGTGGAAGTCATCATCGGATACGATGGACTACCATAAGCAAGCAAGTTGTTGTTGAGTGTCTGTGCTGTCTAGAGCTCGGCAGAGTAACCGTGTAATACTCTTCCATATCAGTAGGTGGCAGCAGGTAGCTAATTGCTTTGTAGATGTCGGAAACAGCGTGCAGGTAAAAAGGTGTCTAATGCTTAAACCAAAATTAAAAAGAAAAGGTGAGTGCCCCTAAGAAAAGGCATTGAAGCTTAGGGAAGGCTATGCAGAACGAAACTAAAACTGGCTACAAAGTAAAAAAAACAGAATGCTGGACGACAGCAAAGACTTACCGTACTGTGGAGCAAAGACGGCGTCCACAATGTACATCCGAACATGACATGACAATCAACAATGTCCCCACGACGAAGGATAAAAACAACTGAAATATTCTTGATGGCTAAAACAAAGTAGATGCGGGAAATATCGCTCAAAGAAAGACATGAAACTGCTACAGGAAAATACCAAAAAAAGAGAAAAAAACACCAAAATAGTAGCGCAAGACAAGAAGTAAAACACTACACACAGGAAAACAGCAAAAAAGTCCAAATAAGTCAGGGTGTGATGTGACAGGTGGTGACAGTACACCTACTTTGAGACAAGAGCTGTAGTGATGCATGCTTGGTTATGCTTTAAAGTCATATCCAACAATTGTAACAACGACTTTTTACTGTCAACTGAGTTTCGTTTTTTAATGATTTCTGCTGGTGGTGTGCCTCTGGAATTTTTCAACGCAAAAAAATGTGCCTTTGCTCTAAAAAGGTTGAAAAACACTGCCTTTAAATACCGGGAATCTTTTCTTACAGGGAATCTTTTCTTACAAGGGCAACACGTCGCACCAAATCTATTAAGGCGGTCCAAATTTATCAATGGCATCGTGTCATACTGACTTAAATACATTTGTGTAAAGCATTGCTATTTTTCATTACTACTACTAATATGAGTTAATTAAATTAATTTTTTTTTTTAAAGTGCTTGTCGACATGAGTAATGACTTCGCAATAAATAAATAAAAAGTGACATTTTTGTAGTTCATATTTTTCACCGGTAGATGTCGCTGTTGTTCAAAATCATTACCTTTGTAACTTCCCTCCAGCTGTGGTGTTGTTGTTTTTTAAAGAAATGCATAGTGTATTTTAAGTTTGACAGAAAAAAAATGCATATCTTTGAAAGTTGAATACTATGATCATGCAAAATATTATATTATAAACTGTCTCACAAAAATATTTTTGTAAAGATTAATAGTTAAATATCTGCTTGTCACCTTTACTTATGGTTTCAAAGTAAGTTATCCATTAATGTGTACACACACACAAAAAGTCAAATGCATTGGGAATTGTATGAGGGTATTATAAATAAATAAATGGTAAATGGGTTATACTTGTATAGCTTTTCTACCTTCAAGGCACTCAAAGCGCTTTGACACTATTTCCACATTCACCCATTCACACACACATTCACACACTGATGGCGTCAGCTGCCATGCAAGGCCCTAACCACGACCCATCAGGAGCAAGGGTGAAGTGTCTTGCTCAAGGACACAATGAACTACATGCATATTAGGTTAAAGTATATTTAGGTTAAAGTACCCATGATTGTCACACACACACTAGGTGTGGTGAAATTATTCTCTGCATTTGACCCATCAGCCTTGATCACCCCCTGGGAGGTGAGGGGAGAAGTGAGCAGCAGCGGTGGCCACGCCCGGTAATAATTTTTGGTGATTTAACCCCCAATTCCAACCCTTGATGCTGAGTGTCAAGCAGGGAGGTAATGGGTACCATTTTTATAGTCTTTGCTATGACTCGGCCGGGGTTTGAACTCAGGACCTACCCATCTCAGGGCGGACACTCTAACCACTAGGCCACTGAGTAGGTATTATCAGAGGTGGGTAGTAACGCGCTACATTTACTCCGTTACATCTACTTGAGTAACTTTTGGGATAAATTGTACTTCTAAGAGTAGTTTTAATGCAACATACTTTTACTTTTACTTGAGTATATTTATAGAGAAGAAACGCTACTTTTACTCCGCTACTTTTATCTACATTCAGCTCGCTACTCGCTACTAATTTTTATCGATCTGTTAATGCACGCTTTGTTTGTTTTGGTCTGTCATAGTGCCTGCGTTTCAACAAATACAGTCACTGGTGACGTTCACTCCGTTCCACCAATCAGATGCAGTCACTGGTGACGTTGGACCAATCAAACAGAGCCAGGGGTCACATGACCTGACTTAAACAAGTTGAAAAACGTATTCGGGTGTTACCATTTAGTGGTCAATTGTACGGAATATATACTGTACTGTGCAATCTACTAATAAAAGTTTCAATCAATCAATCAAAAGTGTGAAGGAAAAAAGACCCTTTTTTATTTCAATCGTACATCCTGTCAAAAGCCTGAAGACTGACTGCACAGTTCCTGTCTTCACAATAAAAGTGCCGCTCCATCGCGCCTGCGCTTTCAAAACAAGAATCTCCGAAAGCCAGCGCAAACAAGCTAGCAAGCTACGGAGTTTGACGCCAATGTATTTCTTGTAAAGTGTATAAAAACGAATATGGAAGCTGGACAAATAAGGTGCCAAAAACCAACCACTTTCATGTGGTATTAGACAGAAAGGAGGAACTTTTTTTCTCCTCCATTTGAAAACGTGGACGCTATCAGCACTACTGTCTGATTCCAATCAATGCAAGTCATCAGAATCAGGTAATACACCAACTTATATTCTTGTCTTCATGAAAGAAAGGAATCTATATGTGTTAAACATGCATGTATATTCATTAAAACACCTTTAACATGTAAACAAAAACGGCAAAATAAATAAATATAAATTATATACTGTATATATATATGTGCGTGTATATATATGTATATGTGTATATATGTATATACATATATATATATATATATATATATATATATGATATGTGTGTGTATGTTACTCATCAGTTACTCAGTACTTGAGTAGTTTTTTCACAACATACTTTTTACTTTTACTCAAGTAAATATTTGGGTGACTACTCCTTACTTTTACTTGAGTAATAAATCTCTAAAGTAACAGTACTCTTACTTGAGTACAATTTCTGGCTACTCTACCCACCTCTGGGTATTATACATGTATATATTGGTGCTGAGAGCAGGGAACTTGTGACATTTGTGATATGTTGTCTTCTCTCTGGTGGTTACATTTGCAGATTAATTTTGTTTTAATCTCCAGGTGACATCAGCCAAAAGACCACTTGGCATCGCGTGTCTGTGTTCAAACCTGGTTTGAGGGACGTGGCCTACCAATATGTCAAGAAAGGGTATGATGCACCCCAGGAGGTGGTAATTTCCCCTCCCCCCCCCGCCCCATTAAACCCTGCATCATGTCTTGCAGGGCCAGGGTTCTAGTGGAAGGCAAGTTGGACTATGGCGAGTATGTGGACAAGAACCAAGTGAGACGTCAGGCTACGACCATCATTGCAGGTTTGCAGAAATATGTGTGGATGTACGCTTTAGCGCTGAACAAGCTAACAAACGTCCCTTTGCTTTTTTTTCAGACAACATAATCTTCCTGAGCGACAATGTTCGAGACAGAGTCTGAAGGCCTCGGACACACTTTCTTTTTTCTACTTTGTGTTTGTACCAAAAAAGACTGAGGACCGGGACACCACTGGGACCGTTTTTGGAAAGATTTGAAGCGTCACTCGAGCGCCCTTTGACTGTAGCGCCTCCACCTGGTGGGAAAAGTCACAGTCCGTTACTTTGTGTAGTACATGTACATGTACAGTAATACAAATGTGTAGTACATGTACTACGAATGTATACTTCTTTCCCTTTGCATCGTGGTTTGTGTACAAAATATCACAGTTACATTTTGTCGCCTCGACAACATAAAATAGAAATGTGTCTGATGTCATTGTCCTTAAATATGGCATCAAACACATATTAGTTAAATAACTCTTATAGTAGTTGGTGAATCTGAAGTTTGAAAATGGTAAACATTTTTGTCATTAACATTTTAATGATTATGTACAACATTTAGGGCAGCACGGTGATACAGGGGTTAGTGCATGTGCCTCACAATACGAAGGTCCTGAGTAGTCCTGAGTTCAATCCCGGGGTCGGGATCTTTCTGTGTGGAGTTGGCATGTTCTCCCCGTGACTGCGTGGGTTCCCCTCCGGGCACTCCGGCTTCCTCCCACCTCCAAAGACATGCACCCGGGGATAGGTTGATTGGCAACACTAAATTGGCCCTAGTGTGTGAATGTTGTCTGTCAATCTGTGTCGGCCCTGCAATGAGGTGGCGACTTGTCCAGGGTGTACCCCGCCTTCCGCCCGAATGCAGCTGAGATAGGCTCCAGCACCCCCCAAGACCCCAAAAGGGACAAGCGGTAGAAAATGGATGGATGGATGTGCAACATTTAGGCACTTATCTGTTCTGTTAAGAAAATCCAAGTTGTTACTAAGCAATGTTGTTTCTGGTTTAATTTCTCAAATCGTGTTCTGCTTTATTTTACGTTAATGGTATTTCTGAACTAGAGATGTCCGATAATATCGGCCTGCCGATATTATCATCCGATAAATGCTTTAAAATGTAATATCGGAAATTATCGGTATCGTTTTTTTTATTAAATCAACATAACACAAGATACGCTTACAATTAGTACACTAACCCATAAAAACGCCCTCCACCATTTACACTCATTCACACAAAAGGGTTGTTTCTTTCTGTTATTAATATTCAGGTTCCTACATTATATATCAATATACAGTCAAGAAAATAAGTATTTGAACACCCTGCTATTTCGCAAGTTCTCCCACTTAGAAATCATGGAGGGGTCTGAAATGTTCATGGTAGGTGCATGTCCACTGTATGAGAGATAACCTAAAAAGAAAAATCCAGAAATCTCAATATGATTTTTTAACAATTTATTTGTGTGATACAGGTGAAAATAAGTATTTGAACACCAACATTAATATTTGGTAGAGTAGCCTTTGTTTGCAATTACAGAGTTCAAACATTTCCTGTAGTTCTTCACCAGGTTTGCACAGACTACAGGAGGGATTTTGGCCCACTCCTCCACACAGATCTTCTCTAGATCAGTCAGGTTTCTGGGCTGGCCCTGAGTAACACAGACTTTCAGCTCCCTCCAAAGATTTTCAATTGGATTTAGGTCTGGAGACTGGCTAGGCCACTCCAGAACCTTGATATGGTTCTTACAAAGCCACTTCTTGGTTTTCCTGGCTGTGTGCTTTGGGTCATTGTCATGTTGGAAGATCCAGCCATGACTCATCTTCAATGATCTGACTGAGGGAAGGAGGTTTTTGGCCAAAATCTCACAATACATGGCTGCAGTCCTTAATACAGTACAGTCGTCCTGTCCCATGAGCAGAAAAACAGCCCCAAAGCATGATGCTACCACCCCCATGCTTCACAGTAGGGATGGTGTTCTTGGGATGGTACGCATCATTCTTCTTCCTCCAAACACGCATAGTGGAATTATGACCAAAAAGGTCAATTTTGGTCTCATCTGTCCACAAAACTTTCTCCCATGACTCCTGGATCATCCAAATGGTCATTGGCAAACTTAAGACGGGCCTTAACGTGCTGGTTTAAGCAGGGGAACCTTCCGTGCCATGCATGATTTCAAAGCATGACGTCTTAGTGTATTACCAACAGTGACCATGGAAACAGTGGTCCCAGCTCTTTTCAGGTCATTGACCAAGTCCTGCCGTGTAGTCCTGGGCTGATTCCTCACCTTTTTGAGCGTCATTGAGACCCCACGAGGTGATATCTTGCATGGGGCTCCACTACGTCATGTTTAGCTTCTTCCATTTTCTAATGATTGCTCCAACAGTGGACCTTTTTTCCACCAAGCGGCTTGGCAATTTCTCCGTAGCCCTTTCCATCCTTGTGGAGTTGTACAATTATGTCTCTGGTGTCTTTGGACAGCTCTTTCCTCTTAGCCATGCTGAATGTTTGGGTCTTACTGCTTATATGGGATGGACAGGTGTCTTTATGCAGCTAACGACCTCACACAGGTGCATCTGATTCAGGATAATACAGTGGAGTGGAGGAGGACTTTTAAAGGCGGACTAACAGGTCTTTGAGGGTCAGAATTCTAGCTGATAGACAGGTGTTCAAATACTTATTTTCAGCTGTATCACACGAATAAATTGTTAAAAAATCATAGATTGTGATTTCTGGATTTTTCTTTTTAGGTTATCTCTCATCCAGTGGACATGCACCTACCGTGAACATTTCAGACCCCTCCATGATTTCTAAGTGGGAGAACTTGCAAAATAGCAGGGTGTTCAAATACTTATTTTCTTCACTGTATATCAATACAGTCTGCAGGGGATACAGTCCGTAAGCACACATGATTGTGCGTGCTGCTGGTCCACTAATAGTACTAACCTTTAACACTTAATTTTACTCATTTTCATTAATTACTAGTTTTTATGTAACTGTTTTTATATTGTTTTTATATTATGCACGGGAGTTTGCCCAACCAGTCTACATGTGTTTTGTGGACTTGGAGAAGGCATTCGACCGTGTCCCTCGGGAAGTCCTGTGGGGAGTGCTCAGAGAGTATGGGGTATCGGACTGTCTGATTTTGGCGGTCCGCTCCCTGTATGATCAGTGTCAGAGCTTGGTCCGCATTGCCGGCAGTAAGTCGGACACGTTTCCAGTGAGGGTTGGACTCCGCCAAGGCTGCCCTTTGTCACCAATTCTGTTCATAACTTTTATGGACATAATTTCTAGGCGCAGTCAAGGCGTTGAGGGGATCTGGTTTGGTGGCTACAGGATTAGGTCTCTGCTTTTTGCAGATGATGGGGTCCTGATGGCTTCATCTGGCCAGGATCTCCAGCTCTCGCTGGATCGGTTCGCAGCCGAGTGTGAAGCGACTGGGATGAGAATCAGCACCTCCAAGTCCGAGTCCATGGTTCTCGCCCGGAAAAGGGTGGAATGCCATCTTCGGGTTGGGGAGGAGACCCTGCCCCAAGTGGAGGAGTTCAAGTACCTCGGAGTCTTGTTCACGAGTGAGGGAAGAGTGGATCGTGAGATCGACAGGCGGATCGGTGCGGCGTCTTCAGTAATGCGGACGCTGTATCGATCCGTTGTGGTGAAGAAGGAGCTGAGCCGGAAGGCAAAGCTCTCAATTTACCGGTCGATCTACGTTCCCATCCTCACCTATGGTCATGAGCTTTGGGTTATGACCGAAAGGACAAGATCACGGGTACAAGCGGCCGAAATGAGTTTCCTCCGCCGGGTGGCAGGGCTCTCCCTTAGAGATAGGGTGAGAAGCTCTGTCATCCGGGGGGAGCTCAAAGTAAAGCCGCTGCTCCTCCACATCGAGAGGAGCCAGATGAGGTGGTTCGGGCATCTGGTCAGGATGCCACCCGATCGCCTCCCTCGGGAGGTGTTTAGGGCACGTCCGACCGGTAGGAGGCCACGGGGAAGACCCAGGACACGTTGGGAAGACTATGTCTCCCGGCTGGCCTGGGAACGCCTCGGGATCCCCCGGGAGGAGCTGGACGAAGTGGCTGGGGAGAGGGAAGTCTGGGCTTCCCTGCTTAGGCTGCTGCCCCCGCGACCCGACCTCGGATAAGCGGAAGAAGATGGATGGATGTTTTTATATTGTTTTACTTTCTTTTTTATTCAATCAATCATCAATCAATCAATCTTTATTTATATAGCCCTAAATCACAAGTGTCTCAAAGGGCTGCACAAGCCACAACGACATCCTCGGTACAAAGCCCACATAGAGAAAATGTATTTAATTTATCTTATTTTATTTTATTTTATTAATTTTTAAAAAAAGGACCTTATCTTCACCATACCTGGTTGTCCAAATTAGGCATAATAATGTGTTAATTCCACGACTGTACATATCGATATCGGTATCGGTAATTAGGAGTTGGACAATATCGGATATCGGCAAAAAGCCATTATCGGACATCCCTATTCTGAACCATTTAATGTTTCTGACATTATCCCCAAGCGTTGACAAAATCCACACATTTTCCCACAATTAAAACGTTAATCCGCGACAGAGCTGCGACTTAATACTTTCACTAGAGGAGGCGGGCTATCGTCAACTAGTATTCTTGGCCTCCCCTCATTGGCTGGAGGAAAATGGTGAACTCTCTCCTCATTGGCTGGTTCGTCTGTCCGTCTTAAGGTCCTTCCAGATCAGACCGGTACTTTGATAAACAAGATCTTCGATTGGCGACATTTAAATACGACTTACTCCCCATTTGTCATTTAAAGTAGACTAATCCACGTTACGTTCGTGTTAAGTTCATTTTTTTATCCTTAAAAGACAACTTCGTCGCGTCGCGATATGAAGGTTTCGTGAAGGCTTGACTTTGAAACCGGAAACGCTCCAATATCTCGACATATTTGCAGGAGTTTAACAAACAGTTGGAACTCACTAAACACTAAAAGTAACTTATTTATCTCACTTTGTATGTAAGTTAGATAAGACTAAGCCCTCCTTTTAAACATTTTTGATGGTCGATGTCGCACTTTCTCGCTCGGCGTGACCCCGCCCACACATTCCAGTCGGTCTGGTCCGTGAGGAAGAAGAAGAAGAGGAGGAGGAGAGACAAGGAAGGACAAACGGCAGGAAAAGTGTGTGTTGATGTTGAAGACGTCAAGAGGAGATGATCAACAAAAGCACTCGGGTGTTCTTGCTCCATTAACGCAATTTCTGCTGTCGGCTTCCCGTTGCAGCACAAAGTTTACCGCGAAAGAACTTTTCTTGTTTGTTGTGCCGGAGGAGGACCCAGCAGGACCATGGAGATCTTGGACTCCACCGAAGCCTTCATGCATTGGGACCGGAACCTCAGCGAGCTGTCCGAGGCTGCAGACATGGACTGTGGTCTCTACACTAATGTAAGTCTTTATCCTTCTTTATATTTACTTTGCAAATGGTGTGTGTGTGTGTGTGTGTGTGTGTGTGTGTGTGTGTGTGTGTGTGTGTGTGTGTGTGTGTGTGTGTGTGTGTGTGTGTGTGTGTGTGTGTGTGTGTGTGTGTGTGTGTGTGTGTGTGTGTGTGTGTGTGTGTGTGTGTGTGTGTGTGTGTGTGTGTGTGTGTGCGTGCCTTGCACTCCATGCACAAGTTGAGCCTTGAGGTCCAGGATGCAAGTACCACCTCCTCCTTTTTCTTCACATGCATTTGTGCTTCTTGTTTGTTGACTAAAATATATTCTATCCTAACTTAACCTATTGTTACTATAACAATCTACAACAGGGGCCCCCAAATTTTTTGACTCGGGGCCGCATTGGGTTAAAAAAAATTTGGCCGGGGGCCAGGCTGTGTGTGTGTGTGTGTGTGTGTGTGTGTGTGTATATATATATATATATATATATATATATATATATATATATATATATATATATACAGGGGCGCCGAAAAGGGGGGGTAAAGGAGACGGATTCTAGGGGCCCATGATGGAGGGGGGCCCAGAGAGGCCCCTAATGATGATAATAATAATAGAAAAAATAATGACACTGTGTTGGGGGCCCTGTAAAGATTCTTTTCATGGGGCCCAAAATCCCTAGCGGCGCCCCTGTATGTATATATATATATATATATATATATATATATATATATATATATATATATATATATATATATATATATATTGTCTTTATAATCCGTTTTGTCATTTAACATCAATTTAACATTGATGTTCATCAACATTCAACATTGTCATGTTATCGATGGGAAAATGCATTTTTAGACAATATGATTTACCTGAGCTGCTAGGAGACACCAAGAGTAACAAGCGGTAGAAAATGGATTAGAAAGGAAAGATTTAAAAAAAAAAAATAAATAAATAAAAATATTTTTTTACTTGGGACTTCCTGTGGGCTGGATTTTGTATGCTGGGGGCCGTAGTTTGGGAACTCCTGATCTACAAGGTTAATATAGGTTGCTTCTCTTTCTTCCCCTCCATTTTTCTGCATTCTTTTGTATCTCTAGTTATCATTACGTATATGTATTGTTGCATTTGAACAACCGTATTGTTGATAGTAGAGGTAAATTATTGGTATTGTTCATTATCAATATTCAGGGGCGTCACTAGCCTTTAAGGACAGGGGGGGCTTAGCCCCCAGGAGATGCACAGGATGTGAGCGAACATAGCGCACGAGCACAAAACCTCACAAACGGCTAACAAAGACTTAGAAATTATTCATTGTTATTATTATTATTTCAGTCTGTTTATTTTCAATCTGTGTTCAGTACAACAACAGAGATAGGTTTGCACAGTGGCATTTTGTTTACAGCATCAACAAGAAACAATTACTTGCATGATCCTTCAAGATACACTGAAACACAATGAAAGTCATGGCATTAACCTCTATGTTATTCCTTCACAACATAAAGCTAATGCCACCACTTTCGCTCACAATACAATAATTGTTTGTTCCCAAATATTTTGAAGTTGCACAGATTACATTTTGGGCACATATGTGACTAAAATGGTTGTAAATTCAAGCCCTGGAAATATGACTTAATGTGCTTCGTACACCTGCAGGACCGCAAGCAAGGTCACAGAGAAAATGCGGACTGGATTTTGAGTGATGTGGGCATTTTCTATATGAACAAGTCCAAGGACCGCAAGCAAGGTCGCAGAGAAAATGTGGACTGGATTTTGAGTGATGTCGGCATTTTCTATATGAACAAGTGGAATGGATTGGATATCGATGCACTAAAGGGGCTCTCTACCTTACGCTATGAAGTGAGGGGAAACTGAGTGAATAATG
Organism: Nerophis lumbriciformis; assembly: GCF_033978685.3. NCBI lineage: Eukaryota > Metazoa > Chordata > Actinopteri > Syngnathiformes > Syngnathidae > Nerophis > Nerophis lumbriciformis. The sequence continues at coordinate 9,228,433 of NC_084572.2, read as the reverse complement.
ACAGGTTATATGATTATTTATTTAAACTCATATTCGGGCCACTTTATAATGAATATGTCGGCATGTATTTGTAAAAAAAAAATAAAAAAAATTTAACACCAAATTATTTAGGGGGGCTTAAGAATATTTTAGGGGGGCTTGAGCCCCCCTAAAATAGGCCTAGCAACGCCAATGGTGATATTTCTATTGGTATTTGTATGGCTCCATTTGTAGTGTAATAATTAGGGGTGTGGGAAAAAATCGATTCGAATTCAAATCGCGATTCTCACGTTGTGCGATTCAGTCTCGATTCTTCCATCCATCCATCCATTTTCTACCGCTTGTCCCTTTCGGGGTCACGGGGGGTGCTGGAGTATCGATTCTTATTTTTCAAAAATCTATTTTTTTTCAATTTATTTTTATTATTATTTTTTCATTTTTTTATTTTTTTTTAATTAATCAATCCAACAGAACAATACACATCAATACCATAACAATGCAATCCAATTCCAAAAGCAAACCCGATCCAGCAACACTCAGACCTGCAATAAACAGAGCAATTGAGAGGAGACACAAACCCGACACAGAACAAACCAAAAGCAGTGAAACAAAAATGAATATTATCAACAACAGTATCAATATTAGTTACAATTTCAACATAGCAGTGATTAAAAATCCCTCATTGACATTATCATTAGACATTTATAAAAAAAAAAGTACAATAGTGTCACAGTGGCTTACACTTGCATCACATCTCATAAAGCTTGACAACACACTGTGTCCAATATTTTCACAAAGATAAAATAAGTCATATTTTTGGTTCATTTAATAGTTAAAACAAATGTACATTATTGCAATCAGTTGATAAAACATTGTCCTTTACAATTATAAAAGCTTTTTACAAAAATCTACTACTCTGCTTGCATGTCAGCAGACTGGGGTAGATCCTGCTGAAACCCTATGTATTGAATGAATAGACAATCCTTTTGAATCGGGAAAATATCGTTTTTGAATCGAGAATCGCGTTGAATCGAAAAAAATCGATATTGAATCGAATCGGGGGACACCCAAAGATTCGCAGCCCTAGTAATAATGCTCATTGTCATTTCTGTATTATTATTTGTTGTACTAACTGCTTCTTTGCTATCACTTTTACCATCATATTTGTACATATCCTATTTGCTGATGTTGTGTTTGCTGTTGTTGTTTTTGTCTCTCGGTCTAATCCCCCTCTTATCCCCACAATTTCCCCCTCTGTCTTCCTTTTTTTCTCTTTCTGTCCCCTCCTGCTCCCGCCTGGCTCCACCAAATGATAATATAAATACATTTAATAAAGTCAAATACAAATAAGGCAACAAGAGAAGTATCCCACACTTCTCTTTTGTAAAGTAAATCTGAACAGCCGTTAATCATCTACTATATGATTTGCCTGAGAAACTGGACAGGACAACAACAACAACAACAAAAATATATATATATATATATATACTCTAACATTCAACAATCTTCTTTTAAGACCTATTTGTAGTCATTGTTGAGAACAACTACAAAGAAGATAATGAATATTTTGTTCATGAATACTTGTCTGACAGTGTCAATCAAAAGTGAGCAATTTGCAAAGCATTTTAAGCATTTTCACTTTCATTTGGTTTGGTACTCTCGTTCCAATACCATAAATGTCAAAACTAATCATTCGGTACCAACGTTTGCACTGGTATTTTTGTCCTGTGACTATACCATATCTGGGCAAATCAAAGCCCGGGGGCCACATGAGACCCAATATGTTTTTCAATCTGGCCCGCCTGACATTCCCAAATAATTTATTTAGATCTTTAAGATGGATAGTGTAGCTTCCATTATGATGTGCAGTGATGTTTTCTAATGACCGTAAGTCTTGAACTATAGAAAGTATTTCAATGGTTGAAATCTGCACTTTTGAGTGTTATAGGAGTTATTACGATAATCTAGGTCACAGCAGCTCAGACCAGGAACAAAGCAGAGTGGGCGGGGCTTGTTTTCAGAGCAGCCAACCCCAAAACAGATGCGGAAGCAGATTTTTACAACAAATGTCTGCATAAAAGTGATAATATATCATATTGTAGGTGTCTATTACAATTTGCATTCATATTTTGCTGTTTTTTACATTTTTTTGTGTTTTTGCTTGATTGTAAAAGATACACAACTATGGAGGAGTAAAATATGTTGTTAATATTCAGTGTTTTATGGTTCATAGTTAATATTGTAAATCCCACTTTCTTTATTTTCATGTACATTTTGGGTGTCCCATTCAGTAAAAAACTGTAAAATTCCATTCCGTTTTTTTGAGGTGGTCTGTCACAACTTTTTTTAGAACTCTATATCGGACATTGTGACTTTTGGTATTAGTGTTCCTGGACAAAAAGGGGACCCAAACACACATACTGTACAGCAGATTTTTTTTACAACTAAATGTTTATATATAATTTATACACACATACACCTTGGCCCCCCAGACACATTTTTTTCTCTCAATGTGGCCCCCTGAGTCAAAATATTTGCCCAGCTTTGTATTCGTGTAATCCAAGTCACCGCAGCGCAGACGAGGCACCAAGCAGTGTGGGTGGGGAGCGTTTCCACAGAGTGTTTCTAGAGCGGCCAGCCTGAAATGTGGGTGTCAGGGACAGACGCGGAAGGAGATTTTTTCACAACAAAGTTCTAAAGCTTAGTGATATATCAGATTGTAGGTGGGTTTTTTTTTACCCTCCGCGTTCATATTTTGCTGTTTGTTGCATTTTTGTTGCGTTTTGCTTGATTGTAAAATATGTGGATGCAGAGGGGGTGTGACGTTCATATGTAGTCAATATTCAGTGTTTTATCCTTCATAGTTAATATTGTATTATTTTCATTTACATTCTGGGTGTCATATTCAGTCTTTTTTAAGGCGGTCTGTCACAACATTTTTAGCATTCAATCAGACATTATTGTGAGGTTTTGTATTAACGCTCCTAAAAATAGATGTACCGGCCCCCAGACACATTTTTTTTCTCTCAATTTGGCCCCGAGTCTAAATAATTGCCCAGGCCTGGACTAGAGGCTTCACCGTAGATAACAAATTCATAAAGTATGGCTTAATAAGAATTTCATGATCTAGTACATGAATATATTCCAAACCTAGTTGCTGTCTGCTGGGTTTAAAAGATACATTATTTCTATATCTTAAATGTATCCAATAACTTTGTAAAATAAACTTTTAAGGAGCTTTCATGACATATTACATGACATACCTCCCAATATTTCAAATCAAAATGTCTTTATGAACCAGAGTTCCCTTCAAGACCTAATTTTATTCCAGCGAGCATCTCAAAGTAAACAGTCAAAGGTTGCGGGGGCAGTTTTATTTCATGTTATTATTAATATCATTATTACTGCACTGTAAGAATACACTTATAGATTGTATGGCATAAAACTGAGCTGTACATTAAGATTAATGATGTTTTTACACCAATTTACTGAAAATTGAAAAAGCTACAACTTTTGTTTTTACCGAAAAAAATGCTAGTTTTTAACCATAAAATCTACGTTGTTTTTTTTTTTGTTTTTTTTTACAGTGCATTACTGTAAATTGAAAAACATTACCGCTCCATTGTTATTTTTACGGTGAAATTCTAGTGACTCGGCCGTAAAATCTAGTGTTTGTTTTTACAGTGCATTACTGTACATTTAAAATTGGTACCTCTTAAATCTTTATGGTAAAATACTGCTGAATAAGCTGCTAGTTTGTAACCGTAAAAAATGTTGATGGTTGTTTTTACAGTGCATTACTGTAAAATGAAAAACGGTACTGTACGTTTAATATTTTTACGGTAAAATTTGGCCGAATGAGCTGACAGTTTAGTTTTTTTTACCGAAAAGTCTATATTGGCTGTTTTTAAGGGGTAGATCGATGTAATTAAATTTTTAAAGTACAACTCTGTCGACTGAGCTGCCATTTTGTTATTGTAAAAACTACTGACTTTTTTCTTTTTACAGAAAAAAATGCTGGTTTTTAACCATAAAATCTAAAAAAAATTTATTTTTTACAGTGCATTACTGTAAATTGAAAAACATTACCGCTCCATTGTTATTTTTACGGTGAAATTCTAGTGACTCGGCTGCCTTTTTTTTTCTTCCGTAAAATCTGGTGTTTGTTTTTACAGTGCATTACTGTACATTTAAAATTGGTACCTCTTAAATCTTTATGGTAAAATACTGCTGATTAAGCTGCTAGTTTGCAACCGTAAAAAATGATGATGCTTGTTTTTACAATGCACTACTGTAAAATGGTACTGTACGTTTAATATTTTTAGGGTAAAATTTGGCCGAATGAGCTGCCAGTTTAGTTTTTTTTACCGAAAAGTCTATGGTGGCTGTTTTTAAGGGGAAAATCGATGCAATTAAATTTTTAAAGTACAATTCTGTCGACTGAGCTGCCATTTTGTTATTGTAAAAACTACTGACTTTTTTATTACAGAAAAAATGCTGGTTTTTAACCATAAAATCTAAAAAATTTTTATTTTTTACAGTGCATTACTGTAAATTGAAAAACATTACCGCTCCATTGTTATTTTTACGGTGAAATTCTAGTGACTCGGCTGCCTTTTTTTTTCTTCCGTAAAATCTGGTGTTTGTTTTTACAGTGCATTACTGTACATTTAAAATTGGTACCTCTTAAATCTTTATGGTAAAATACTGCTGATTAAGCTGCTAGTTTGCAACCGTAAAAAATGATGATGCTTGTTTTTACAATGCACTACTGTAAAATGGTACTGTACGTTTAATATTTTTAGGGTAAAATTTGGCCGAATGAGCTGCCAGTTTAGTTTTTTTTACCGAAAAGTCTATGGTGGCTGTTTTTAAGGGGAAAATCGATGCAATTAAATTTTTAAAGTACAATTCTGTCGACTGAGCTGCCATTTTTTATTGGAAAATCTACTGACTTTTTTATTACAGAAAAAATGCTAGTTTTTAAACCATAAAATCTAAAAAAAAAAAAAAATTTTATTACAGTGCATAACTGTAAATTGAAAAACATTACCGCACCATTGTTATTTTTACGGTGAAATTCTAGTGACTCGGCTGCCTTTTTTTTTTTGCCGTAAAATCTGGTGTTTGTTTTTACAGTGCATTACTGTACATTTAAAATTGGTACCTCTTAAATCTTTATGGTAAAATACTGCTGATTAAGCTGCTAGTTTGTAACCGTAAAAAATGATGATGGTTGTTTTTACAGTGCATTACTGTAAAATGAAAAGCGGTACTGTACGTTTAATATTTTTACGGTAAAATTTGACCGAATGAGCTGACAGTTTAGTTTTTTTTTTACCGAAAAGTTTATGGTGGCTGTTTTTAAGGGGAAAATCGATGCAATTAAATTTTTAAAGTACAATTCTGTCGACTGAGCTGCCATTTTTTATTGGAAAATCTACTGACTTTTTTATTACAGAAAAAATGCTAGTTTTTAAACCATAAAATCTAAAAAAAAAAAAAATATTTTATTACAGTGCATAACTGTAAATTGAAAAACATTACCGCACCATTGTTATTTTTACGGTGAAATTCTAGTGACTCGGCTGCCTTTTTTTTTTGCCGTAAAATCTGGTGTTTGTTTTTACAGTGCATTACTGTACATTTAAAATTGGTACCTCTTAAATCTTTATGGTAAAATACTGCTGATTAAGCTGCTAGTTTGTAACCGTAAAAAATGATGATGGTTGTTTTTACAGTGCATTACTGTAAAATGAAAAGCGGTACTGTACGTTTAATATTTTTAGGGTAAAATTTGGCCGAATGAGGTGCCAGTTTAGTTTTTTTTTACCGAAAACTCTATGGTGGCTGTTTTTAAGTGGAAAATCGATGCAATTACATTTTTAAAGTACAATTCTGTCGACTGAGCTGCCATTTTTTAATTGTAAAATCTACTGACTTTTTTCTTTTTACAGAAAAAATGCTGGTTTTTAACCATAAAATCTAAAAAAAAAATGTTTTTTTTACAGTGCATTACTGTAAATTGAAAAACATTACCGCTCCATTGTTATTTTTACGGTGAAATTCTAGTGACTCGGCTGCCTTTTTTTCCCCCCCGTAAAATCTGGTGTTTGTTTTTACAGTGCATTACTGTACATTTAAAATTGGTACCTCTTAAATCTTTATGGTAAAATACTGCTGATTAAGCTGCTAGTTTGTAACCGTAAAAAATGATGATGGTTGTTTTTACAATGCATTACTGTAAAATAAAAAACGGTACTGTACGTTTAATATTTTTAGGGTAAAATTTGGCCGAATGAGCTGACAGTTTAGTTTTTTTTACCGAAAAGTCTATGGTGGCTGTTTTTAAGGGGAAAATCGATGCAATTAAATTTTTAAAGTACAGTTCTGTCGACTGAGCTGCCATTTTTTATTGGAAAATCTACTGACTTTTTTATTACAGAAAAAATGCTAGTTTTTAACCATAAAATCTAAATTTTTAGTTTTTTTTTATTAAAGTGCATAACTGTAAATTGAAAAACATTACCGCACCATTGTTATTTTTACGGTGAAATTCTAGTGACTCGGCTGCCTTTTTTTTGCTGTAAAATCGAGTGTGTTTTTACAATGCATTACTGTACATTTAAAATTGGTACCTCTTAAATCTTTATGGTAAAATACTGCTGATTAAGCTGCTAGTTTGTAACCGTAAAAAATGTTGATGCTTGTTTTTACAGTGCATTACTGTAAAATGAAAAGCGGTACTGTATGTTTAATATTTTTAGGGTAAAAAAATGAGCTGCCAGTTTAGTTTTTTTTTACCGAAAACTCTATGGTGGCTGTTTTTAAGTGGAAAATCGATGCAATTACATTTTTAAAGTACAATTCTGTCGACTGAGCTGCCATTTTTTTATTGTAAAATCTACTGACTTTTTTCTTTTTACAGAAAAAAATGCTGGTTTTTAACCATAAAATCTAATTTTTTAAAAATTTTTTTACAGTGCATTACTGTAAATTGAAAAACATTACCGCATCATTGTTATTTTTACGGTGAAATTCTAGTGACTCGGCTGCCTTTTTTTTGGCCGTAAAATCGAGTGTGTTTTTACAGTGCATTACTGTACATTTAAAATTGGTACCTCTTAAATCTTTATGGTAAAATACTGCTAATTAAGCTGCTAGTTTGTAACCGTAAAAAATGTTGATGGTTGTTTTTACAGTGCATTACTGTAAAATGAAAAACGGTACTGTACGTTTAATATTTTTACGGTAAAATTTGGCCGAATGAGCTGCCGGTTTGTTTGTTTTTTGCCAAAAAGTCTATGGTGGCTGTTTTTAAGGGGAAAATCGATGCAATTACATTTTTAAAGTACAATTCTGTCGACTGAGCTGCCATTTTTTTATTGGAAAATCTACAGACTTTTTTTTTTTTTTACAGAAGAAAATGGTAGTTTTTAACCATAAAATGTACATTTTATTTTTGTATGTCTATGACTGACCTGCCATTTTTTTATTGTGAAATCTAAAGACTTTTTACAATTTTTTTTACAGTGTATTATCTTTTTTATTATCATTATTCCGCTTGTTCTTGTTCCATTAGGCCTTCTTTTGCGCTTATACATCTTTAAAGTCATTATTGTGTATATTATTTTATTATTATTATTATTATTTAAATGTGTTTATTTGTTATTTGTATTTATTTCTAATTTCTACAATGTCCTGTGGCACACTATGAACTCTGTCAAAACGTAAGCCAACATGACGTTTGTGAACACAGCCTAAAAGTAGGTTGCTTAAAAAGTCGCTTGACGTTTTCCTCCGTAGCCTTCAGACATCTGCTCCATGCGTCACACATTGTTTTTTTCCCCAGAAGCACTTCTTGCTTTCCGTCTTGTTACGTAACTGCCAGCGTGCAGAGAGTTGCGGCCAGCAAGGAGAACGTGCCAAGATCAGAACCCAAGCATACTTTGAACGCTCCTTGACATGTCTACACCTGACAAGAGGTCCTTTTTAAAGCAGTCCTGAGGCCACGCATTCCATCCACATGACCCCTGCGTCCAATTAGAAGCGGCGCCGCATGCGCACACCGCTACGCTACAAACTACGTTACGCTACAGCGGCGTGTGAGGCGGCGAGGGCGTGCATGAATGTAAAAACAGAGCGCAGTGTTCCACTAACACACGGCCGTCTTTGTTGGCCCTCCTCGGGTCAGGGTGTGTTGACGCCAGATTCCTGCTGACAAAGCAAAGCCTACACGCCACACATGCATCCAGTGGCGAGCGGCGCTCGTCAATGTCACTCCCCGCCTCGCCGGAGCAGGTTCCTCTGGTTCCAAAAGCGACAACAGGTCTTTGTTACGGAAGGAGGAAATGACGTCAAAGCGGAGGGGAAACTAAAGTTAGTGTGCAAATATCTTGTCATTAGAAGCCATTTTGGGGCATTTCTTCAAAAAAAATAAAATTAGGTTACAGTCGGCCCTCGTTTAATGCGGTTAGTTGGGTCCTGACATCTTAAGGAATTTCTGAGAAGTAGGAATTTTTTATTCTATAAAACCCAAAAGCAGTAAAGTTGTCACTTTGTGTAAATGGTAAATAAAAAGAGAATACAATGATTTGCGAATCCTTTTCAACTTATATTCAATTGAATAGACTGCAAAGACAAGATATTTATTGTTCCAACTGAGAAACTTCATTTTTTTAATGCAAATAATAATTAACTTAGAATTTAATGGCAGCAAAACATTGCAAAAAAGTTGTCACAGGGGCATTTTTACCACTGTGTTACATGGCCTTTCCTTTTAACAACACTTGAGTAAAGGTTTGGGAACTGAGGAGACACATTTTTGAAGTGGAATTATTTCCCATTCTTGCTTGATGTACAGCTTAAGTTGTTCAACAGTCTCCCTTCTCATATTTTAGCCTTCATATTGCACCACACATTTTCAATGGGAGACAGGTCTGGAGTACAGGCAGGCCAGTCTAGTACCCGCACTCTTTTACTATGAAGCCACATTGATGTAACACGTGGCTTGGCATTGTCTTGCTGAAATAAGCAGGGGCGTCCATGGTACCGTTGCTTGGATGGCAAAATATGTTGCTCCAAAACCTGTATGTACCTTTCAGCATTAATGGTGCCTTCACAGATGTGTAAGTTACCCATGTCTTGGGCACTAATACACCCCCATACCATCACAGACGCTGGCTTTTCAACTTTGCGCCTATAACAATCCGGATGGTTCTTTTCCTCTTTGGTCCGGAGGACATGACGTCCACAGTTTCCAAAAACAATTTGAAATGTGGACTCGTCAGACCACAGAACACTTTTCCACTTTGTATCAGTCCATCTTAGATGAGCTCAGGCCCAGCGAAGCCGACGGCGTTTCTGGGTGTTGTTGATAAACAGTTTTCGCCTTGCATAGGAGAGTTTTAACTTGCACTTACAGATGTAGCGACCAACTGTAGTTACTGACAGTGGGTTTCTGAAGTGTTCCTGAGCCCATGTGGTGATATCCTTTACACACTGATGTCGCTTGTTGATGCAGTACAGCCTGAGGGATCGAAGGTCACAGGCTTAGCTGCTTACATGCAGTGATTTCTCCAGATTCTCTGAACCCTTTGATGATATTACGGAGCGTAGATGGTGAAATCCCTAAATTTCTTGCAATAGCTGGTTGAGAAAGGTTTTTCTTAAACTGTTCAAGAATTTGCTCAAGCATTTGTTGACAAAGTGGTGACCCTCGCCCCATCCTTGTTTGTGAATGACTGAGCATTTCATGGAATCTACTTTTATACCCAATCATGGCACCCACCTGTTCCCAATTAGCCTGCACACCTGTGGGATGTTCCAAATAAGTGTTTGATGAGCATTCCTCAACTTTATCAGTATTTATTGCCACCTTTCCCAACTTCTTTGTCACGTGTTGCTGGCATCAAATTCTAAAGTTAATGATTATTTGCAGTAAAAAAAATGTTTGAGTTTGAACATCAAATATGTTGTCTTTGTAGCATATTCAACTGAATATGGGTTGAAAATGATTTGCAAATCATTGTATTCTGTTTATATTTACATCTAACACAATTTCCCAACTCGTATGGAAACGGGGTTTTTATGTATCTGTGAGAAGGAGAGACAAGAAAGAGCGAGAAGAGCCTGTAGTGCAGGGGTAGGGAACCTATGGCTCTCGAGCCAGATGTGGCTCTTTTGATGACTGCATCTGGCTCTCAGATAAATCTTAGCTGACATTGCTTAACACGATAAGTAATGAATAATTCCGCTGGTAATCACAGTGCTAAAAATAACGTTCAAAATATAAAACATTCTCATGCATTTTAATTCATCCATCTGTTTTCTACCGCACCTGTTCAAGAAGTCGCATTAATGGTAAGAAGTATTTTATTTATTATTGGTTAGCTTCAGAATAACAATGTTGTTAAAAAGAATAAGAGACTTATTATATTCTAAAAATGTTGGTCTTACTTAAAAATGCACGCATTTAGTTGTATTCAGTGTTAAAAAATATTATATGGCTCTCACGGAAATTCATTTTAAAATATTTGGCTTTCATGGCTCTCTCAGCCAAAAAGGTTCCCGACCCCTGCTGTAGTGTAATGCCCGCAGCTAAAAGCAACTGCGTGAGAACGTATACTCCAATATCACCATATAGTCATTTTCTATATCGCACAGAGACAAACCCGCGATATATCCAGTATATTCCATATATCGCCCGGCCCTAACCCAAACACACATACTGTACAGCATATTTTTACAGCTAAATGTGTATATATCATGTATACACACATACACATTGGCCTCCCAGACACATTTTTTCTCTCAATGTGGCCCCCCGAGTCAAAAATATTAGCTCAGCTGTGCCCTATTCCATAATCCATCCATCCATCTTCTTCTGCTTATCCGAGGTCGGGTGGCGGGGGCAGCAGCCTAAGCAGGGAAGCCCAGACTTCCCTCTCCCCAGTCACTTCGTCCAGCTCCTCCCGGGGGATCCCGAGGCGTTCCCAGGCCAGCCGGGAGACATAGTCTTCCCAATGTGTCCTGGGTCTTCCCCGTGGCCTCCTACCGGTTGGACGTGCCCTAAACACCTCCTGAGGGAGGTGATCGGGTGGCATCCTGACCAGATGCCCGAACCACCTCATCTGGCTCCTCTCCATGTGGAGGAGCAGCGGCTTTACTTTGAGCTCCCCCCGGATGACAGAGCTTCTCACCCTATCTCTAAGGGAGAGCCCCGCCACCCGGCGGAGGAAACTCATTTCGGCCGCTTGTACCCGTGATCTTGTCCTTTCGGTCATAACCCAAAGCTCGTGACCATAGGTGAGGATGGGAACGTAGATCGACCGGTAAATTGAGAGCTTTGCCTTCCGGCTCAGCTCCTTCTTCACCACAACGGATCGATACAGCGTCCGCATTACTGAAGATGCCGCACCGATCCGCCTGTCGATCTTACGATCCACTCTTCCCTCACTCGTGAACAAGACTCTGAGGTACTTGAACTCCTCCACTTGGGGCAGGGTCTCCTCCCCAACCCGAAGATGGCATTCCACCGTTTTCCGGGCGAGAACCATGGACTCGGACTTGGAGGTGCTGATTCTCATCCCAGTCGCTTCACACTCGGCTGCGAACCGATCCAGCGAGAGCTGAAGATCCTGGCCAGATGAAGCCATCAGGACCACATCATCTGCAAAAAGCAGAGACCTAATCCTGCAGCCACCAAACCGGATCCCCTCAACGCCTTGACTGCGCCTAGAAATTCTGTCCATATAAGTTATGAACAGAATGGGTGACAAAGGGCAGCCTTGGCGGAGTCCAACCCTCACTGGAAACGTGTCCGACTTACTGCCGGCAATGCGGACCAAGCTCTGACACTGATCATACAGGGAGCGGACCGCCACAATCAGACAGTCCGATACCCCATACTCTCTGAGCACTCCCCACAGGACTTCCCGAGGGACACGGTCGAATGCCTTCTCCAAGTCCACAAAGCACATGTAGACTGGTTGGGCAAACTCCCATGCACCCTCAAGGACCCTGCCGAGAGTATAGAGCTGGTCCACAGTTCCACGACTTTTGGCTCATAGGACTCCGGAGGCAGCGGACAGGTACCGACAGGCCAAGCGGTATGCGGCTTCAGCGGTTGCGGAGGGGAAGCCATGGAAAACGACTTCCGGACGGCTTCGAAGCGATTCTGGACCACCATCCGCCGCCTCAGGAAGGGGAAGCAGTGCACTATCAACACCGTGTATGGTGAGGATGGTGTTCTGCTGACCTCGACTGCGGATGTTGTGGATCAGAGGAGGGAATACTTCGAAGACCTCCCATAATGTCCAGTTCATTTTATTTTTGATATATTCCCCAGGCGTGATGTCTTTATTCTGACTTTGTGGATTACTTTGGATTAGTTGTTTTCCATTGTTTTGTGCCATGATTACAAAATCCGGCGTGATGTCACGTCTTGTCCTAATACACACAAAAGCAGAGCAAAGAGGGCCGAACTTTTGTTGCTGCGTTTGCGTCACACCGCTGATGACTAATGTTTCAGGGACTCCACGTCCAAATATTAGAAACACCTCCCAAAGTGAGTCCACGTCCAAATATTAGAAACACCTCTCAAAGTGAGGCGCAGTGTTTGCAAGGACTCGTCACGGGTGTGCCTAATGTTGTGTCCTTCCATTCCTCTCAAAGCCTGTCTTATTTCCTGTGTCTTCTAGAAGCCTCCACATGCACTCTTCTCGCAGCGAAAAAGGTTTGCTGTGCACATGCCGCAATCTTGTCCAAGAATGTGTCCTCTTATGTAAGCCAAGAGATACACCACTCGTATTACACACACACACTCACACACACACTCGCCGGCTGCGAGGTTGTGTGTAGGCAAACAGTCGCAAAGTAAACAAACGGCGTGACATTGCTGCGCCTGTTCTCCGCCAGGGCAGGGCATCCTGCTCGCAGCAGTTAGTTAGTTAGTTGGCTGGCTGAAAGTTGGCAAAGTGTTGCACTCTGGTCGCTACACAGTTTTGGTTTTACTCCATTTGACATCTGCCTTTGATATTGTGGACACAGTATGCTGATAGATCGCCTCGACTCTGAGATGGGCTTTACTGGTGCTGTTCCCCAGTGGTTTACTTCCTATATACCAGTACCTGAATGTATTTTGATACTTTTCTAAATAAAGGGGACCACAAAAAAAGGCATTATTGGCCTTATTTTAACAAAAAAAATCTTAGGGTACATTAAACATATGTTTGTTATTGCAATTTAGTCCTTAAATTAAATAGTGAGCATACTAGACAACTTGTCTTTTAGTAGTACCGTATTTTTCGGACTATAAGTCGCTCCGGAGGACAAGTCGCACAGGCGAAAAATGCATAATAAAGAAGGAAAAAAACATATATAAGTCGCATTTTTGTGGGGGAATGTGTTTGATAAAAGCCAACACCAAGAATAGACATTTGAAAGGCAATTTAAAATAAATAAATAGTGAACAACAGGCTGAATAAGTGTACGTTATATGCATACTTGCCAACCTTGAGACCTCCGATTTCGGGAGATGGGGGGGCGTGGTTGGGGCGGGGGCGTGGTTAAGAGGGGAGGAGTATATTTACAGCTAGAATTCACCAAGTCAAGTATTTCATATATATATATATATATATATATATATATATATATATATATATATATATATATATATATATATATATATATATATATATATAAGAAATACTTGACTTTCAGTGAATTCTAGCTATATATATATATACATATTTATTTTATTTTATATATATATATATAAATAAGAGAAATACTTGAATTTCAGTGTTCATTTATTTACACATATACACACACATAACACTCATCTACTCATTGTTGAGTTAAGGGTTGAATTGTCCATCCTTGTTTTATTCTCTGTCACTATTTTTCTAACCATGCTGAACACCCTCTCTGATGATGCATTCTGATTCGTCTCCTTGCTGTGTGCGCAGTTGTGCACTCTTTAAAAGCCGTAGACGTTATTGTCACATATGCATGTACAGTAGATGGCAGTATTGCCCTGTTTAAGAGTGTCACAACATTGCTGTTTACGGCAGACGAACTGCTTTACGGTAGGCGAAAACGTGACTGCTGTTGTTGTGTGTTATTGCCGCGCTGGGAGGATGTTAATGAAACTGCCTAACAATAAACCCACATAAGAAACCAAGAACTCGCCCTCCATCATTCTACAGTTATAACGTCATTGGGCAGGCGCGTTGTTTATATTGTGGGAAAGCGGACGTGAAAACAGGCTGTCGACACGTCACTCAGGTCCGCCTGAATTTCGGGAGATTTTCGGGAGAAAATTTGTCCCGGAAGGTTTTCGGGAGAGGCGCTGAATTTCGGGAGTCTCCCGGAAAATCCGGGAGGGTTAGCAAGTATGGTTATATGAGGCATAAATAACCAACTGGTATGTTAACGTAACATATTAAAGTTAAAGTTAAAGTTAAAGTACCAATGATTGTCACACACACACTAGATGTGGCGAAATTATTCTCTGCATTTGACCCATCACCCTTGATCACCCCCTGGGAGGTGAGGGGAGCAGTGGGCAGCAGCGGTGGCCGCGCCCGGGAATCATTTTTGGTGATTTAACCCCCAATTCCAACCCTTGATACTGAGTGCCAAGCAGGGAGGTAATGGGTCCCATTTTTATAGTCTTTGGTATGACTCGGCCGGGGTTTGAACCCACAACCTACCGATCTCAGGGCGGACACTCTAACCACTAGGCCACTGAGTAGGTTATGGTAAGAGTCATTCAAATAACTATAACATATAGAGCATGCTATACGTTTACCAAACAATCTCACTCCTAATCGCTAAATCCCATGAAATCTTATACGTCTAAACTCTTACGTGAATGAGCTAAATAATATTTGATATTTTACGCTAATGTGTTAATAATTTCACTCATAAGTCGCTCCTGAGTATAAGTCGCACCCCCAGCCAAACTATGAAAAAAAACTGCGACTTATAGTCCGAAAAATACGGTAAGTAAACAAACAAAGACTCCTAATTAGTCTGCTGACGTATCCAGTAACATATTGTGTCATTTATCTACCTGTTATTTTGTCTACATTATAAAGGACAAACTGTAAAAAATTTATTATTAATCTACTTGTTCATTTACTGTTAATATCTACCTATTTTCTGTTTCAACATGTTCTATCTACACTTCTGTTAAAATGTAATAATCACTTATTCTTCTCTTCTTTGATACTTTACATTAGTTTTGGATGATACTACAAGCGATATCGATAGGATACCTACATTTGGGGATACAGGATCATACATTGGTCGTATTGAAAGTCCTCGTGTGTCCAGGGACATATTTCCTGAGTTTATTCAAGATTCAAGATTGTTTATTGTCATATGCACAGTTAAACAGTGGATGAGATCCGCCCGGAGTTCCTTAGGGCTCTGGATGTTGTGGGGCTGTCTTGGTTGACAAGACTCTGCAACATCGCGTGGACATCGGGAGCGGTACCTCTGGATTGGCAGACCGGGGTGGTGGTTCCTCTCTTTAAGAAAGGGAACCGGAGGGTGTGTTCCAACTATCGTGGGATCACACTCCTCAGCCTTCCCGGTAAGGTCTATTCAGGTGTACTGGAGAGGAGGCTACGCCGGATAGTCGAACCTCGGATTCAGGAGGAACAGTGTGGTTTTCGTCCTGGTCGTGGAACTGTGGACCAGCTCTATACTCTCGGCAGGGTCCTTGAGGGTGCATGGGAGTTTGCTCAACCAGTCTACATGTGCTTTGTGGACTTGGAGAAGGCATTCGACCGTGTACCCCGGGAAGTCCTGTGGGGAGTGCTCAGAGAGTATGGGGTATCGGACTGTCTGATTGTGGCGGTTCGCTCCCTGTATGATCAGTGTCAGAGCTTGGTCCGCATTGCCGGCAGTAAGTCGGACCCGTTTCCAGTGAGGGTTGGACTCCGCCAAGGCTGCCCTTTGTCACCCATTCTGTTCATGACTTTTATGGACAGGCGCAGTCAAGGCGTTGAGGGGATCTGGTTTGGTGGCTGCAGGATTAGGTCTCTGCTTTTTGCAGATGATGTGGTCCTGATGGCTTCATCTGGCCAAGATCTTCAGCTCTCACTGGATCGGTTCGCAGCAGAGTGTGAAGCGACTGGGATGGGAATCAGCACCTCCAAGTCCGAGTCCATGGTTCTCGCCCGGGAAAGGGTGGAGTGCCATCTCCGTGTTGGGGAGGAGATCTTGCCTCAAGTGGAGGAGTTCAAGTACCTGGGAGTCTTGTTCACGAGTGAGGGAAGAGTGGATGGTGAGATCGACAGGCGGATCGGTGCGGCGTCTTCAGTAATGCGGACGCTGTATTGATCCGTTGTGGTGAAGAAGGAGCTGAGCCAGAAGGCAAAGCTCTCGATTTACCGGTCGATCTACGTTCCCATCCTCACCTATGGTCATGAGCTTTGGGTCATGACCGAAAGGACAAGATCACGGGTACAAGCAGCCGAAATGAGTTTCCTCCGCCGGGTGGCGGGGCTCTCCCTTAGAGATAGGGTGAGAAGCTTTGTCATCCGGGAGGAGCTCAAAGTAAAGCCGCTGCTCCTCCACATGGAGAGGAGCCAGATGAGGTGGTTCGGGCATCTGGTCAGGATGCCACCCGAACGCCTCCCTAGGGAGGTGTTTCGGGCACGTCCGACCGGTAGGAGGCCACGGGGAAGACCCAGGACACATTGGGAAGACAGCTAGCATTCACAAGTTAGCATTCACAAGCCTGATAGCCTGTGGGTAGAAACTGTTTGTCAGTCTCGTAGTCCTGGAATTCAGGCTCCTGTATCGTCTGCCTGATGGTAGGAGGCTGAAGAGACTGTGTACTGTCCTTTATGATGTTGTGTGCTCTCCTGGTGGCCCTGGTAGAGTACATTTCCTGTAGTGAGGGGAAGGCTGCTCCTGATATGTACTGAGCAGTTTTAATCACTCGCTGGAGTGCCTTCCTGTCCTTAGCAGTGCAGTTTCCATACCAGACCGTGATCGAGCTGGTAAGGACACTCTCAACCGTACTTCTATAGAAGTTGCTGAGAATTTTGGGTGGCATGCCAAATTTTCTCAGCCTTCTTAGGAAGTACAGTCGCTGCTCGGCTTTCTTTATTGTTTGTTGGGTGTTGTGATCCCAGTTGAGGTCCTCGCTGATGTGGGTCCCGAGGAATTTAAAGGTTTTCACCCTGTCCACCTTTGTCCCCCCTATGTACAGAGGTGTGTAGTGGGCACGCCTTCTCCATGGGTCAATAATCATCTCCTTGGTCTTGTCTGTGTTCAAGGAGAGATTATTATCCTAATATGAATTTAAAAGAAAAAATATTTTGTGACGATAAAAAATATCAATGTAATCATAGTAGTATCGACTAGATACACACCTGTACTTGGTATCATTACAGTGGATGTCAGGCCTAGATCCACCCATGGCGTTTATTTACATTGTGACGCCGGTGAGCTGTGTAGTGAAGCATGTTTAGCTATTCCTCGTCCTGCAGTGATAATGTTACTTGTAAGAAACTTACTTTGTCGCCATGGAGGCCAGGATTAGTGATTTAGAAGTAGCTAAAACACTGCAGAATGCAGGTGGACATAATCCGCTATCTCGCTAACCATGTCTTAAAGCACCTCTTCCTGAGGGCGTTTCAGCATTATAACTTCACCTTTATCTTTACTTTTTAGGCCAAAATGCATCAGTTCTCCCTTTTCTGTCTACACACTGTGTCTGCTTGTAAGTACTCTGTGTGTGTGCGCTGCCAAACATGCTCCTTTGCTCGTAAAACCAGTAATGTCATGATGTGACATATGGCGAACCGGTACTTTTCAAACAGAGTATAGTCCCGTTTTTGATTTATTAGTTTGTGTATATGTATATATATATATTTTATTTTTATTTTTATTTTTACATATATATATTTATTTTTATGTGTATATATATATATATATATATATATATATATATATATATATATATATATATATATATATATATATATATATATATATACACATAAAAATAAATATATATATGTAAAAATAAAAATAAAATATATATATATATATATATATATATATATATATATATATATATTTTATTTTTTATATATATATATATATATTTTATTTATATATATATATATATATATATATATATATATATTTTATTTTTATATATATATATATATATATACCGGTATATATATATATATATTTTATTTTTATATATATATATTTTATTTTTATATATATATATATATATATATATATATATATATATATATATATATATATATATATATATATATATATATATATATATATATATATATATATATATATATATATTTTTATTTTTTTTTTAATATATATATATTACATTCCAATATAGATTTCAGGCTATATGGCCCGTCCCTAATTAGGACACAGCACTTGTTGGACTGCCGTCTTCAGGACGTCCTCACACTAATGTCCATGAAGGCTTCAGAAAAGGACAACAAATCTCTCACTTTCGCTCTTCACTTTCTGGAGGTGCAGATGTCGTCCTGCTCCTCCTCCACGGTGGACCCAGACACATGGCGTCCACATGGGAGTCCGTGGTGTGTTCCCAGTCTGATGCAACGTCTCCTCCCCCTCCTGGCGATGGAAAAGGGGAGACTTTTAGTTGCTACTTTGCGGCGGCAGCTTTGGGAAGGAAGATAGTAATCATGCAGTGCCGATTATTATTATTATCTTCTTCTAACGACAAGCTATATTTGTCGTCTCCTTTCAGCTTTCCACGCCTTTTTGTGTGTGTGTGTGCGTGCGTGCGTGCGTGCGTGTGTGTGTGTGTGTGTGGTTAGCGAGGCACGTCTAATCCCGAAAAGGAGCGTCGTGTACAAGACTTTCATGGCCTCAAGTTGCTCCATCATCATCATCATCATCCTGCTTTTGCTGAAGCATCAAAGTCTCCTCATTAAGCAGCGAGACGTCCTTTTATGGGCGTGCGGCCTCACTTCCTGGCTCCTTCTGTTTCCCAGTGTCCAATCAAGTTTTGGTTAACCTTTCACCCCGACGTCGGCCGTCATCCCTGAAAAGTGTGGTACAAAAATGTCCGATGGCGTGTCTTTATTAGTCAGTAAGTACATTTTATTTATAAAGCGCTTTTCACAGATCAAATGACAAAGTGCTGTACAAAACATAGGTGAAGTAAAACAACAACTCAATGAAAACAACATCATGAAAAGGTGATTTAAAAATGATAGTTAAAAGGTGCATTAACTAAAAGCTTTACTAAAAAGAGAAGTTTTCAAATGTTTCTTAAAAGTGTCGACACAGTCAAGATCAGTGAGGGACTGGTGCACGTTGTTCCAGACTCTGGGAGCTATAGTCTGGAATGCCAGGTTTTAAATTGAGTTTTTGGGATCTTTAGAAAACTCTGGCCTTAAGACCCTGAAGAGTAGGGGCATAACAAGTCAGTGATTTACTGAGGGGCCCCACCATGCAACTGGAGAGTAGGGACATAAGAAGTCAGTGATGTAGTGAGGGGCCCCACCATGCAACTGAAGAGTAGGGACATAAGTCAGTGATGTACTGAGGGGCCTCACCATGCAACTGGAGAGTAGGGACATAAGTCAGTGATGTACTGAGGGGCCCCACCATGCAACTGAAGAGTAGGGACATAAGTCAGTGATGTACTGAGGGGCCTCACCATGCAACTGAAGAGTAGGGACATAAGTCAGTGATGTACTGAGGGGCCTCACTATGCAACTGAAGAGTAGGGATATAAGTCAGTGATGTACTGAGAGGCCCCACCATGCAACTGAAGAGTAGGGACATAAGTCAGTGATGTAGTGAGGGTCCCCACCATGCAACTGAAGAGTAGGGATATAAGTCAGTGATGTACTGAGGGGCCTCACCATGCAACTGGAGAGTAGGGACATAAGTCAGTGATGTACTGAGGGGCCCCAACGAGAGTAGGGACATAAGTCAGTGATGTAGTGAGAGGCCCCACCAAGCAACTGAAGAGTAGGGACATAAGTCAGTGATGTACTGAGGGGTCCCACCATGCAACTGAAGAGTAGGGGCATAACAAGTCAGTGATGTACTGAGGGGTCCCACCATGCAACTGGAGAGGAAGGACATAAGTCAGTGATGTACTGAGGGGCCTCACCATGCAACTGAAGAGTAGGGACATAAGTCAGTGATGTACTGAGGAGCCCCACCATGCAACTGGAGAGTAGGGACATAAGTCAGTGATGTACTGAGGGGCCCCACCATGCAACTGAAGAGTAGGGACATAAGTCAGTGATGTACTGAGGGGCCCCACCATGCAACTGAAGAGTAGGGACATAAGTCAGTGATGTACTGACGGGCCTCACCATGCAACTGAAGAGTAGGGACATAAGTCAGTGATGTACTGAGGGGCCTCACTATGCAACTGGAGAGTAAGGACATAAGTCAGTGATGTAGTGAGGTGCCCCACCATACAACGCACGGAAAGTCAGAACTAAAATCTTCAACTGAATTAGACTGGAAGCCAATGAAGACTGGATCAAACGGGGCTGGTCTGAAGTCTGGCAGCTGCATTTTGTACCGTCTGACGTCTTTTTAGCATTGACTTGTTGAAAAGAGTGAAGAGAGAATTGCAATAGCGCTTCATTTAGTTGCTAGGCAGACTTCACGTGTGAAGAAATCCGCAACGAGTCTCGACGAGTTTGTTTTGTCTTCAGTAGACGTGTCCTCACTGACCCACGTTGAGTCTTCATTTGTGTGCCTGTACTTGAAAAATAGGTTATATCACCACATATAATTGTTGGTGACTTTGAAGCACTCTTTTACTATGAAGCCACGCTGTTGTAACACGTGGCTTCTTGGCATTGTCGTGCTGAAATAAGCAGGGGCGACGACGTTGCTTGGATGTTGCTGGGTGTTGTTGATAAATGGCTTTGGCTTTGCATAGTAGAGTTTTAACTTGCACTTACAGATGTAGCGACCAACTGTAGTTACTGACAGTGGTTTTCTGAAGTGTTCCTGAGTCCATGTGGTGATATCCTTTACACACTGATGTTGCTTTTTAATGCAGTACAGCCTGAGTGCAGCGATTTCTCCAGATTCTCTGAACCTTTTGATGATATTATGCAATATTTGCAAAAAAAAAAGAAGTTTCTCAGTGTGAACATGGAATATCTTGTCTTTGCAGTCTATTCAATTGAATATAAGTTGAAAAGGATTTGTTGTATTCTCTTTTTATTTACCATTTACACAACGTGACAACTTCACTGCTTTTGGCTTTTGTAGAAAGCTAACTGGATATATTTCTCTACCTAGTAACAGTGTTAGCTAGCTAGCTAGCAAGGCTGCTGAGCATGATGTTTAGCCTTTGTCAAAATGATTATAAAATATATATTCCATTGATATATAGTAATAACGGTCAAAGGCAGGCGTATCCAGGGTGGCCATTTGCTGCCCACAAATCTTTTATTTATTCATTTTTATTTTTTATTTTTATTTTTTGCCTGGAGCATATTCTACCTGCTAAATTAAACATGAGAACAATTACAAAGTATTTCTTTTGTGACTTAAACTATAAATAAATACAAACCCCAATTTCCATATTAGTTGGGAAATTGTGTTAGATAAACGGAATACAATGATTTGCAAATCATTTTCAACCCATATTCAGTTGAATATGCTACAAAGACAACATATTTGATGTTCAAACTGATTAACTTTAGAATTTGATGCCAGCAACACGTGACAAAGAAGTTGGGAAAGGTGGCAATAAATACTAATAAAGTTAAGAAATGCTCATCAAACACTTATTTGGAACATCCCACAGGTGTGCAGGCTAATTGGGAACAGGTGGGTGCCATGATTGGGTATAAAAATAGCTTCCCAAAAAATGCTCAGTCTTTCACAAGAAAGGATGGGGCGAGGTACACCCCTTTGTCCACAACTGCGTGAGCAAATAGTCAAACAGTTTAAGAACATTTCTCAAAGTGCAATTGCAAGAAATTTAGGGATTTCAACATCTACGGTCCATGATATCATCAAAAGGTTCAGAGAATCTGGAGAAATCACTCCACGTAAGCGGCATGGCCGGAAACCAACATTGAATGACCGTGACCTTCTATCCCTCAGACGGCACTGTATCAAAAACCGACATCAATCTCTAAAGGATATCACCACATAGGCTCAGGAACACTTCAGAAAACCACTGTCACTAAATACAGTTGGTCGCTACATCTGTAAGTGCAAGTTAAAGCTCTACTATGCAAAGCGAAAGCCATTTATCAACAACACCCAGAAACGCCGCCGGCTTCTCTGGGCCCGAGATCATCTAAGATGGACTCATGCAAAGTGGAAAAGTGTTCTGTGGTCTGACGAGTCCACATTTCAAATTATTTTTGGAAATATTCGACATCGTGTCATCCGGACCAAAAGGGAAGCGAACCATCCAGACTGTTATCGACGCAAAGTTGAAAAGCCAGCATGTGTGATGGTATGGGGGTGTATTAGTGCCCAAGGCATGGGTAACTTACACATCTGTGAAGGCACCATTAATGCTGAAAGGTACATACAGGTTTTGGAACAACATATGCTGCCATCTAAGCGCCGTCTTTTTCATGGACGCCCCTGCTTATTTCAGCAAGACAATGCCAAGCCACATTCAGCACGTGTTACAACAGCGTGGCTTCGTAAAAAAAGAGTGCGGGTACTTTCCTGGTCCGCCTGCAGTCCAAACCTGTCTGCCATCGAAAATGTGTGGCACATTATGAAGCGTAAAATACGACAGCGGAGACCCCGGACTGTTGAACGACTGAAGCTCTACATAAAACAAGAATGGGAAAGAATTCCACTTTCAAAGCTTCAACAATTAGTTTCCTCAGTTCCCAATCGTTTATTGAGTGTTGTTAAAAGAAAAGGTGATGTAACACAGTGGTGAACATGCCCTTTCCCAACTACTTTGGCACGTGTTGCAGCCATGAAATTCTAAGTTAATTATTATTTGCAAAAAAAAATAAAGTATAAGAGTTTGAACATAGAATATCTTGTCTTTGTAGTGCATTCAACTGAATATGGGTTGAAAAGGATTTACAAATCATTGTATTCCGTTTATATTTACATCTACATCTAAATCTAAATCCAACTCATATGGAAACGGGGTTTGTACATACTGCGCATATTTTGACCTCCATTGTGTTGGTTTTAGCAAGTAAATAAGTCAACAAATTGTTTCATGTAAAGTACCACCTTGGCTTATCTTTAAAAAAATAAAAAAGTTAAAAAAAATAAATAATAAAATTAAAATTTTTTATAAATAAATTGTAATATTTTTTTTTATGTTAAAATAATAATATTTAGACATATAATCCCTTTTCGAACCCCTGTCAGCAAATTCATGAAGTACAACATGATGTGATATCAAATGAACAAAGAAAAAAACAAGGGAAAATGTTGCAAATGTTGAAGTTTACAGACTTGACTTTGTTTTTGCGGCGTGCAGGTCATGACTAAACCTGCTGCCTGGTCGCCATGACGACATGGAAAAATCTGGAGTGTGCTGCTGACCCACTTTTAATGAGAGCAATTTCTCCCCAGCTGAGAGAAAGTCAACATTTTCACTTCTTCAAAGTGTAAGAGGAGTCGATTTGATCAATTTCTTCTTATTGCAGCGACTTAGAAGGAAGGAAGTGACCGTGACAAAGCATTCTCACGCCCGACGGAACAATCCACACGTGACTTGAATCTCGCTTAAATCAATAACAACGATGAGAATATGTCCTCGCTGTCAACGTTTTATTGGAAATATTCTTTCACGAGACCATTGTGATGACTTTTCCCCTCGCAGTCTGAATGTGGTGAAGTCATACACTAACGTCTGGACGCTGTTTGGATTGTGTGTGCGCGTGCGTGTGTGTGTGTGTGTGTGTGTGTGTGTGTGTGTAAGGAACAATCTGGAGCTTTTGGCAAAGCCTTAGGAGACCTGCAGGAAACTCTAAGATAGAATATCCAGACGGTTTTCCATTTGTCATCTGCCTTTTCACTTTCTCAAACATGCGCACACGCTAAAAAGTCACAGTAGCCCTAGATAATCGATGAACTTTGACCTGACCTTTTAATCCTACACAGTAGGGTTGTACGGTATACCGGTACTAGTATAGTATCACGGTACTAATGAACCAAAAACTGTACTATACTCTGTTTTGAAAAAAGTACCGGTTCCCAGGCATGACGTCACGTCACGATATTGCTGGTTTCACGACCAGAGGAGCACGTTCGGCAGCGCGCACACACAGAGTACTTACAAGCAGACACAGTGTGTAGACAGAAAAGGGAGAATGGACGCATTTTGGTGTAAAAAGTAAAGATAAAGGTGAACACGACACCTGCGCTCCGGACAGGCTAACCTCCGAGGACAAAGCTACGATCCTGCTTTCGCTCTCCCTGACCACCTGAGGGCACCACAGACTGTGGATGTTTTTAAAAAAGGCTTAAAAACCCTTTTTATAGATATATGCATAATAGTTCTAGCTATTAGGCTGTTCTAGTTTTAATTTTTTTAAATTTTTGTATTATCTTTTTATTATTTTTTATTTTTTTAATACACTGTAGCACTTTGAGGTTGTTTGCTCAATGTAAAGTGCTTTTTAAAAATAAAATCTATTATTATTAAGTTATGACACTGAAACGCCCTCAGGAAGAGGTGCTTTAAGACATGGCTAGCTAACATCCATCCGCAGTCTGCAGTGTTTTAGCTACTTCTAAATCACTAATCCTCGTCTCCATGGCGACAAAGTAAGTTTCTTACATTATCACTGGAGGACGAGGAATATCTAAGCATGCTTCACTACACACGGTAGGATGATACAATAGCTCACCGGCGTCACAATGTAAACAAACGCCATGGGTGGATCTACACCTGACATCCACTGTAATGATACCAAGTACAGGACTGTATTTAGTCTACTATGATTACATCAATATTTTTTAGCAGCACAAAATCTTTCTTCTTTTAAAAAAAAAAGAAATAATATATTGATAAACTCAGGAAATACTGTATGTCACATGAGGACTTTGAATATGACCAATGTATGATCCTGTAACTACTTGGTATCGGATCCATACCCAAATGTGTGGTATCATCCAAAACTAATGTAAAGTATCAAAGAAGAGAAGAATAAGTGATTATTAAATTTTAACAGAAGTGTAGATAGAACATGTTGAAAGAGAAAATAAGCAGATGTAAACAGTAAATGAACAAGTAGATTAATAATTAATTTTTTACAGTTTGTCCTTAATAATGTAGACAAAATAATAGGTGTATAAATGAAACAATATGTTACTGCATAAACTAAATAGGAGTCTTTGTTTGTTTACTTACTACTAAAAGACAAGTTGTCTATAATGTTCACTATTTTATTTAAGGACTAAATTACAATAATAAACATATGTTTCATGTACCCTAATATTTTTTTGTTAAAATAAAGCTAATAATGCAATTTTTTGGTGGTCCCCTTTATTTAGAAAAGTACACATTATCACTGCAGGATGAGGAATAGCTAAACATGCTTCACTACACACCGTAGGAGGATACAATAGCTCACCGGCGTCACAATGTAAACAAACGCCATGGGTGGATCTACACCTGACATCCACTGTAATGATACCAAGTACAGGACTGTATTTAGTCTACTATGACTACATCAATATTTTTTAGCAGCACAAAATCTTTCTTCTTTAAAAAAAAAAAAAAAAAAATCATATTATATTGATAAACTCAGGAAATACTGTATGTCACATGAGGACTTTGAATATGACCAATGTATGATCCTGTAACTACTTGGTATCTGATCCATACCCAAATGTGTGGTATCATCCAAAACTAATGTAAAGTGTCAAAGAAGAGAAAAATAAGTGATTATTACATTTTAACAGAAGTGTAGATAGAACATGTTAAAACAGAAAATAAGCAGATATTAACAGTAAATGAACAAGTAGATTAATAATTATTTTTTACAGTTTGTCCTTAATAATGTGTACAAAATAATAGGTGTATAAATGAAACAATATGTTACTGCATAAACTAAATAGGAGTCTTTGTTTGTTTACTTACTACTAAAAGACAAGTTGTCTAGTATGTTCACTATTTTATTTAAGGACTAAATTACAATAATAAACATATGTTTCATGTACCATAATATTTTTTTGTTAAAATAAAGCTAATAATGCAATTTTTTGGTGGTCCCCTTTATTTAGAAAAGTACACATTATCACTGCAGGACGAGGAATATCTAAACATGCTTCACTACACACCGTAGGAGGATACAATAGCTCACCGGCGTCACAATGTAAACAAACGCCATGGGTGGATCTACACCTGACATCCACTGTAATGATACCAAGTACAGGACTGTATTTAGTCTACTATGACTACATCAATATTTTTTAGCATCACAAAATCTTTCTTCTTTAAAAAAAAAAAAGAAATCATATTATATTGATAAACTCAGGAAATACTGTATGTCACATGAGGACTTTGAATATGACCAATGTATGATCCTGTAACTACTTGGTATCGGATCCATACCCAAATGTGTGGTATCATCCAAAACTAATGTAAAGTATCAAAGAAGAGAAGAATAAGTGATTATTACATTTTAACAGAAGTGTGGATAGAACATGTTGAAAGAGAAAATAAGCAGATGTAAACAGTAAATGAACAAGTAGATTAATAATTATTTTTTACAGTTTGTCCTTAATAATGTGTACAAAATAATAGGTGTATAAAAGACACAATATGTTACTGCATAGACTAAATAGGAGTCTTTGTTTGTTTACTTACTACTAAAAGACAAGTTGTCTAATATGTTCACTATTTTATTTAAGGACTAAATTACAATAATAAACATATGTTTCATGTACCCTAAGATTTTTTTTGTTAAAATAAAGCTAATAATGCAATTTTTTGGTGGTCCCCTTTATTTAGAAAAGTACACATTATCACTGCAGGACGAGGAATATCTAAACATGCTTCACTACACACCGTAGGAGGATACAATAGCTCACCGGTGTCACAATGTAAACAAATGCCATGGGTGGATCTACACCTGACATCCACTGTAATGATACCAAGTACAGGACTGTATTTAGTCTACTATGATTACATCAATATTTTTTAGCAGCACAAAATCTTTTTTCTTTAAAAAAAAAAAAGAAATCATAATATATTGATAAACTCAGGAAATACTGTATGTCACATGAGGACTTTGAATATGAGCAATGTATGATCCTGTAACTACTTGGTATCGGATCGATACCCAAATGTGTGGTATCATCCAAAACTAATGTAAAGTATCAAAGAAGAGAAGAATAAGTGATTATTACATTTTAACAGAAGTGTAGATAGAACATGTTGAAAGAGAAAATAAGCAGATGTAAACAGTAAATGAACAAGTAGATTAATAATTATTTTTTACAGTTTGTCCTTAATAATGTGTACAAAATAATAGGTGTATAAAAGACACAATATGTTACTGCATAGACTAATTAGGAGTCTTTGTTTGTTTACTTACTACTAAAAGACAAGTTGTCTAATATGTTCACTATTTTATTTAAGGACTAAATTACAATAATAAACATATGTTTCATGTACCCTAAGATTTTTTTTGTTAAAATAAAGCTAATAATGCAATTTTTTGGTGGTCCCCTTTATTTAGAAAAGTACACATTATCACTGCAGGACGAGGAATATCTAAACATGCTTCACTACACACCGTAGGAGGATACAATAGCTCACCGGCGTCACAATGTAAACAAACGCCATGGGTGGATCTACACCTGACATCCACTGTAATGATACCAAGTACAGGACTGTATTTAGTCTAATATGATTACATCAATATTTTTTAGCAGCACAAAATCTTTCTTCTTTAAAAAAAAAAAAAAATCATATATTGATAAACTCAGGAAATACTGTATGTCACATGAGGACTTTGAATATGACCAATGTATAATCCTGTAACTACTTGGTATCTGATCGATACCTAAATGTGTGGTATCATCCAAAACTAATGTAAAGTATCAAAGAAGAGAAGAATAAGTGATTATTACATTTTAACAGAAGTGTAGATAGAACATGTTAAAACAGAAAATAAGCAGATATTAACAGTAAATGAACAAGTAGATTAATAATTCATTTTTTTACAGTTTGTCCTTAATAATGTGTACAAAATAATAGGTGTATAAAAGACACAATATGTTACTGCATAGACTAAATAGGAGTCTTTGTTTGTTTACTTACTACTAAAGACAAGTTGTCTAATATGTTCACTATTTTATTTAAGGACTAAATTACAATAATAAACATATGTTTCATGTACCCTAAGATTTTTTTTGTTAAAATAAAGCTAATAATGCAATTTTTTGGTGGTCCCCTTTATTTAGAAAAGTACACATTATCACTGCAGGACGAGGAATATCTAAACATGCTTCACTACACACCGTAGGAGGATACAATAGCTCACCGGCGTCACAATGTAAACAAACGCCATGGGTGGATCTACACCTGACATCCACTGTAATGATACCAAGTACAGGAGCGTATTTAGTCGATACTGCTATGACTACATCAATAATTTTTAGCATCACAAAATCTTTCTTCTTTAAAAAAAAAAAATAAATCATACTATATTGATAAACTCAGGAAATACTGTATGTCACATGAGGACTTTGAATATGACCAATGTATGATCCTGTAACTACTTGGTATCTGATCGATACCCAAATGTGTGGTATCATCCAAAACTAATATAAAGTATCAAAGAAGAGAAGAATAAGTGATTATTATATTTTAACAGAAGTGTAGATAGAACATGTTGAAAGAGAAAATAAGCAGATATTAACAGTAAATGAACAAGTAGATTAATAATTAATTTTTACAGTTTGTCCTTAATAATGTGTACAAAATAATAGGTGTATAAATGACACAATATGTTACTGCATAGACTAAATAGGAGTCTTTGTTTGTTTACTTACTACTAAAAGACAAGTTGTCTAATATGTTCACTATTTTATTTAAGGACTAAATTACAATAATAAACATATGTTTCATGTACCCTAAGATTTGTTTTGTTAAAATAAAGCTAATAATGCAATTTTTTGGTGGTCCCCTTTATTTAGAAAAGTACACATTATCACTGCAGGACGAGGAATATCTAAACATGCTTCACTACACACCGTAGGAGGATACAATAGCTCACCGGTGTCACAATGTAAACAAACGCCATGGGTGGATCTACACCTGACATCCACTGTAATGATACCAAGTACAGGACTGTATTTAGTCTACTATGACTACATCAATAATTTTTAGCATCACAAAATCTTTCTTCTTTAAAAAAAAAAAAAAGAAATCATATTATATTGATAAACTCAGGAAATACTGTATGTCACATGAGGACTTTGAATATGACCAATGTATAATCCTGTAACTACTTGGTATCGGATCCATACCCAAATGTGTGGTATCATCCAAAACTAATGTAAAGTATCAAAGAAGAGAAGAATAAGTGATTATTACATTTTAACAGAAGTGTAGATAGAACATGTTGAAAGAGAAAATAAACAGATATTAACAGTAAATGAACAAGTAGATTAATAATTCATTTTTTACAGTTTGTCCTTAATAATGTGTACAAAATAATAGGTGTATAAATGACACAATATGTTACTGCATAGACTAATTAGGAGTCTTTGTTTGTTTACTTACTACTAAAAGACAAGTTGTCTAGTATGTTCACTATTTTATTTAAGGACTAAATGACAATAATAAACATATGTTTCATGTACCCTAAGATTTGTTTTGTTAAAATAAAGCTAATAATGCAATTTTTTGGTGGTCCCCTTTATTTAGAAAAGTACACATTATCACTGCAGGACGAGGAATATCTAAACATGCTTCACTACACACCGTAGGAGGATACAATAGCTCACCGGTGTCACAATGTAAACAAACGCCATGGGTGGATCTACACCTGACATCCACTGTAATGATACCAAGTACAGGACTGTATTTAGTCTACTATGACTACATCAATAATTTTTAGCATCACAAAATCTTTCTTCTTTTAAAAAAAAAAAAAGAAATCATATTATATTGATAAACTCAGGAAATACTGTATGTCACATGAGGACTTTGAATATGACCAATGTATAATCCTGTAACTACTTGGTATCGGATCCATACCCAAATGTGTGGTATCATCCAAAACTAATGTAAAGTATCAAAGAAGAGAAGAATAAGTGATTATTACATTTTAACAGAAGTGTAGATAGAACATGTTGAAAGAGAAAATAAACAGATATTAACAGTAAATGAACAAGTAGATTAATAATTCATTTTTTACAGTTTGTCCTTAATAATGTGTACAAAATAATAGGTGTATAAATGACACAATATGTTACTGCATAGACTAATTAGGAGTCTTTGTTTGTTTACTTACTACTAAAAGACAAGTTGTCTAGTATGTTCACTATTTTATTTAAGGACTAAATGACAATAATAAACATATGTTTCATGTACCCTAAGGTTTTTTGTTAAAATAAATTAAATAATGCTATTTTTTTGTGGGGCCCCTTATTTAGAAAAGTATCGAAATACATTTTGGTACCGGTACCAATATATTGGTATCGGGACAACCCTAGTCCACAGCTAGTTTTGACTTTCGCTTTAATGCATTTTGTTCGAGACAGACACTTGAATCCTATTTTAAGAGACACAACAATCTTTGATGCGATGTCTCAATCTCTGCAATTCCCTCTCCTGCGCTCCTATTATCATGACGTCTGGCAGGCGCTTCTCTGGTTACAGTACATGCCGCTAATTAGACTTTTCACAAGGTGTGGTTTTATGTCCTCGTACAAGGAATCTACTGAATGCAACTAATGAATAGTTTAGATTGAAGTTAACCTCCAAGCAAAGTGCAGTGAGCCCTGAAGGACGGGAGGATTCTGTGCGAGCAAGATTTAAAAGACAGCTGCTGGAAGTCAAAACATCTTCGTCTCGCCGAGATAAAAGCAGCACGAGGTTCAGTCCAAGGTTCCTCACGTTCGAGAGCACAAAGGCCACATGGAGGAGCGAAGGCCTCCATTAGTTTCCTGAGTCCGTTTATAGTATCTTGCAATCTTCAAACATCTCTCTGCTTATCAAAATAAAGGTCTGTCATGACTGAATGATCTTTATCACCATAATCATAGTAGTATCGACTAAAACACGCTCCTGTACTTGGTATCATTACAGTGGATGTCAGGTGAAGATTAGGCCGTATAGCTCAGTTGGGAGAGTGGCCGTGCCAGCAACTTGAGAGTTTTAGGTTCAATCCCCGCTCCCTAGTCACTGCCGTTGTGTCCTTGGGCAAGACACTTTACCCACCGGCTCCCAGTGCCACCCACACTGCTTTGAATGTAACTTAGATATTGGGTTTCACTATGTAAAGACACTTTGAGTCACTAGAGAAAACTCACTTCACCACAAAAGTATTCAGATCTATGTTGCTAAGGAGCAGGTTGGCGAACAGTCTTGCGTGGCAACTACATTTCTAGCTAGCTACATAACAATGTTGCTAGTTTAGTTAACTATCTATTTTAAAAACTACCCTGAATGAATGAAGCGTTTAAGACATATTTGAATATTCCAATTAACCATACAACATATTGCTGGCTAACTTTCTAGCAAGATACCCTAACAGTGTTACTAGGTCGATAGCTATCTTGTTAACTAGCTATCTTGCTAATTAATTACATTGAACCATACTACATCTTGCTGGCTAACATTCTAGCAAAATAACCAACGCTGTTACTAGGTCGATATCCATTTTGGTAACTAACTTCTCTTGCTCATTGATTACAATTAGGAATACAACATTTTGCTAGCTAACCATTAAGCAAGATAACCAACACTCTTGCAAGGTAGATCTATATGATATTGTATCTCTTTATAGATATCAATCTTGCTGGCAAACTTTATAGCTTGCTAACTAACACTCTTACTCTGTGGATGCG
Organism: Nerophis lumbriciformis; assembly: GCF_033978685.3. NCBI lineage: Eukaryota > Metazoa > Chordata > Actinopteri > Syngnathiformes > Syngnathidae > Nerophis > Nerophis lumbriciformis. The sequence continues at coordinate 9,196,399 of NC_084572.2, read as the reverse complement.
GCTATCTTGCTAGCTGAAGTTTTTGTCGGCCATCTAGCTAGCTAACGCTTTAGCTAGTTGCCTAACAGTGTAGCTCAGTAGATATATCTAAAGTAGTTAGTTATCTTTCTAAGTATATATCTTGTTGTCGAACCTTCTTAGATATCTATCTTGTTAAGTATCTTTCTAAGTATGTAACTTACTGGCTAGTAATTGTAATGGAAATACATCAAACCAACGTTCTTGCTAGCAAATTATGCTATCAAGTCCATGTTTTGATGGTGTTGATTTGAATTTAAAGTGCTAAGAAGTTAGATCCACTATGGACTGGACTCTCACACTATTATGTTAGATCCACTATGGACTGGACTCTCACTATTATGTTAGATCCACTATGGACTTGACTCTCACACTATTATGTTAGATCCACTATGGACTGTACTCTCACAATATTATGTTAGATCCACTATGGACTGGACTCTCACAATATTATGTTGGATCCACTATGGACTTGACCCTCACACTATTATGTTAGATCCACTATGGACTGGACTCTCACTATTATGTCAGATCCACTATGGACTGGACTCTCACTATTATGTTAGATCCACTATGGACTGGACTCTCACTATTATGTTGGATCCACTATGAACTGGACTCTCACACTATTAACTAGATCCACTTTGGACTGGACTCTCTCACTATTATGCTAGATCCACTATGGACTGGACTCTCACAATATTATGTTAAATCCACTATGGACTGGACTCTCACTATTATGTTAGATCCACTATGGACTGGACTCTCACAATATTATGTTAAATCCGCTATGGACTGGACTCTCACTATTATGTTAGATCCACTATGGACTGGACTCTCACTATTATGTTAGATCCACTATGGACTGGACTCTCGCTATTATGTTAGATCCACTATGGACTGGACTCTCACTATTATGTCAGATCCACTATGGACTGGACTCTCACTATTATGTTAGATCCACTATGGACTGGACTCTCACACTATTAACTAGATCCACTATGGACTGTACTCTCACAATATTATGTTAGATCCACTATGGACTGGACTCTCACAATATTATGTTAGATCCACTATGGACTTGACTCTCACACTATTATGCTAGATCCACTATGGACTGGACTCTCAATATTATGTTAGATCCACTATGGACTGGACTCTCAATATTATGTTAGATCCACTATGGACTGGACTCTCACACTATTATGTTAGATCCACTATGGACTGGACTCTCTCACTATCATGCTAGATCCACTATGGACTGGACTCTCACAATATTATGTTAAATCTACTATGGACTGGACTCTCACTCTTATGTTAGATCCACTATGGACTTGACTCTCACACTATTATGTTAGATCCACTATGGACTGGACTCTCA
>NC_084572.2:9185000-9190000 GCF_033978685.3 Nerophis lumbriciformis | reverse complement strand
ATTACAGAAACAGAAAGAATATGAGAAATTGTTCCCAATTTTATAAGAAAAAAGTCGACACATTGTGAGAAAAAGACTGCTTTTAGTTCATTTATTTATTTTTGAATTTTTTTTAATTTTATTTACTTCAAGTTATTACAGTTTGTCTCTATATACATATTTATTTTACATATGTTGGCCAAAGGGGGAGCACTTCAAATTTTTACACACACTTGTTATTTCATGTGTTGACCAGAGGGGGAGCATTTTTAAAAGCAACACACAGTCAATTTGAAAAATCCCTCCTTTTTGGGACCACCCTCATGTTGATAGATGTCACCAGCAGGGGTGCAAATGAGACATTCTCTATTAGATGCAATGTTATTGGGACCATGATTTATGTCATCACTTGTTCACACCTCCTCTTATGGAAGATACTTTTCCTTCTTCATGTCTCAAGAAGGGTCGATATACAAGAACACACACACACACACACACACACACACACACACACACACACACACACACACACACACACACACACACACACACACATTCTTGTATTTCTTACCTTCTTGAGACCTCTGAAAACTGCCTCCCTCTTTAGGACCACCCTTTCTAGATATATAAAGAAGTGTATTTACAACATTAATAATATATGCATATGATACAAATATAAACAAAGCTTGTTGTGAAAAATAAGTTGGAATTTCACAGGAAAAATGTCACAATTTCACAAGAAAAACTTAGAATTTTGGCAGTATTATAATAAAAGTTGTCATTTTACTCAACACAAGTCAAAATTTTACAAGAAAAACTGAACATTTGTGCAATATTATGAGAAAGGTAGGATTTTTACTCAATAACAGTCACAATTTTACAAGAAAAGCTAAACATTTTGGCAATTTTATGAAGTGGGTCGTAATTTTACTTGAAAAAGTCACAATTTTGTAAGAAAACTCTAAAAAATGTTGGCAATATTATAATAATAATCAGAATTTTACTTGGCCAAATTTATGACAAAAGTCATAATTTTACTCAAAAAAGGGCACTATTGTACAAGAACAACAACAAAAATGGGCAATATTGTGATACATGTCGGAATTTTATATGACAAAAGTCACCATTTGGCATGAAAAAGTCATAATTTTACTAGAAAATCTTGCAGTATTACAGAAACGGAAAGAATATGAGAAATTGTTCCCAATTCCATAAGAAAAAAGTCAACACATTGTGAGAAAAAGACTGTTTTTAGTTAATTTATTTAATTATTATTTTTTTTAATTTACTTAAATTTATTACAGAACGTCTCTATATACATACTCATTTTATTTATTTTGGCAAAAGGAGGCGCGTTTCAATTTCTTACACACACTTTTTACTACATATGTTGACCAGAGGGGGCGCTCTTCAAATTTTTACACACACTTGTTATTTCATATGTTGACCAGAGGGGGAGCACTTTTAAAAGCGACACACAGTCAATTTGAAAAAATCCCTCCTTTTTGGGACCACCCTCATTTTGATAGATGTCACCAGCAGGGGTGCAAATGAGACATTCTCTATTAGATGCAATGGTTTTCTGTATTAGGACCATGACTTCACCGCTCCTCCTATGGAAGGTACTTTTCCTTCTTCATGTCTCAAGAAGGGGAGAAATACAAGAACACACACACACACACACACACACACAGATCTAGCATGCAAGTGCACCCCCTAGTGTATGTGATTATTTATTTGTAGTGTTTCCCTTGTCGTGCAGCACTTCTCTGAGCTCCTGGACGACCTCTCCCAAGACGGTCTGCTGGGCCAGCTCCTCAGCGACCCCTTCCTGTCCGGCGGGGTGAGAGGCGGCGCCGACACCGTGGAGGGCGGCGACCTGTGCCCCTCCTCACCGCTGCCTCCGCACATCACGGCCGAGCACAGCTACTCGCTGTGCGGCGACAGCCGGCCGCAGTCGCCGCTGTCGCACTTGACTGGTGAACACGGCAGCGACGCAGGTGAGCACATAGAGGCTTGGGTGGGCGGAAGTATTGGGACGGGGAAGAGGAGAAGAATGTGGTTGTTGTAGCTCCAACTCAGTGGTTCTTAACCTTGTTGGAGGTACCGAACCCCACCATTTCATATGCACATTCACCGAACCCTTCTTTAAAGAAAAATAAAATGTTTATTTTTTTTCAAATTCAAGACAAAGTTATATGTTTTTGGTAACGCTTTAGTATGGGGAACATATTCTAAGTAGCAAAGACTTAATTTAGCGTTATTTGGACACTAGGGGAACATATTCTAAGTAACAAAGACAAAGTATGTCTGTCGTTATCATGTCCAAGACAAATTTCTCCTCGGAGACAATAAAGAAAAAAATGATTATTACATACTAGACAACTTGTCTTTTACTCGTAAGTAAACAAGCAAAGACTCCTAATTAGTCTATGCAGTATCATATTGTGTCATTTATACACCTATTATTTTGTACACATTATTAAGGACAAGGGGTAGAACATTGATTATTAATCTACTTGTTCATTTACTGTTAATATCTGCTTATTTTCTGTTTCAACATGTTCTATCTACACTTCTGTTAAAATGCATACTTGCCAACCTTGAGACCTCCGATTTCGGGAGGTGGGGGGTGGGGGCGTGGTCGGGGATGGTGCTGGGCGTGGTTGGGGGCGTGGTTAAGAGGGGGAGGAGTGTATTGACAGCTAGAATTCACCAAGTCAAGTATTTTATACACACATATATATATATATATATATATATATATATATATATATATATATATATATATATATCCTGAAAATATGCAAACAAAACTGTGTTTAGATAATTGATACTTCAAACTTGCATAAATAAATCTTAAGGAATATAACATAACTTGGCTTCTGAGAGCTTCAAAATGTAATGAATAAAATGCTAAAGTTGTTGAAAAACAAGCAATTGTTTTAATAATTAAATATGGTCGTTTTAAATGAATTATTATGATCATTTAAAATTAATTATTTCAAATATGTTTATTTTAATGTGTAATTCTAATGCCTGGATGTAATAAGGAGTCAGAAAAAATACAATTAATTTTGATGTTTTTAGCAAAATATAGTAAAAATGTATTTAGTTTTTCTTTTTTTAAAATTAATAAATATATTTATTTTTAGGTAAGATAAACATAATAATACAATTGATCTCTAGTCTGGATGATTTAGTTCTTGTCACCCTGTTGTCCTCCCGTCGTGAAAAAAGGCTGTCCTCACTCAGGTCCGCATGGAGCTGGAGGGGGCGTGGCCTCCAGCTCCGGCTGAAAATCGGGAGATTTTCGGGAGAATATTTGTCCCGGGAGGTTTTCGGGAGAGGCGCTGAATTTCGGGAGTCTCCCGGAAAATTCGGGAGGGTTGGCAAGTATGGTTAAAATGTGATAATCACTTATTCTTCTCGTCTTTGATACTTTTCATTAGTTTTGGATGATACCACACATTTAGGTATGGATCCGATACCAAGTAGTTACAGGATCATACATTGGTCATATTCAAAGTCCTCATGTGTCCAGGGACGTATTTACTGAGTTTATAAACATAATAGAAATTTTTTTTTTAAACGGAAAAAATATCGATGTAATCATAGTAGACTAGATACGCTCCTGTACTTGGTATCATTACAGTGGATGTCAGGTGTAGATCCACCATACTTGCCAACCCTCCCGGATTTTCCGGGAGACTCCCGAAATTCAGCGCCTCTCCCGAAAACCTCCCGGGACAAATATTCTCCCGAAAATCTCCCGAAATTCAGGCGCAGCTGGAAGCCACGCCCCCTCCAGCTCCATGCGGACCTGAGTGACGTCAGGTGCGCAACACCACGTAAATCGTTGGCCAACCAAAAAGTAACCCCAGTACGCTATAGCCAACACTCACCAGGAGATGGCAACAGACAAACATAGATAACTCTATTACATTATTCCCCTTTTAGAAATGTATAGAAGTTACTCAAAATAAATAAACAACCCAACCAAAAAATGCAGCAGCTCAATTAAAAAACTGTACTTAAGCCACATTCTTTTTTCTTTTTTTTTTTAGTACTGAACTCTTAACCCTCATTTGTAAAAAAAAAACAGTATTTGTACACCTTTAACACAGATTTTTATACTGTCTTCAGAGATTCCGTTTTTTTGGTGGTACTCGAAACCTTTCTGGGTACCTGCGAAAGGGTGTTCAGCATGGTTAGAAAAATAGTGACAGAGAATAGAACAAGGATGGACAATTCAACCCTTAACTCAACAATGAGTAGATGAGTGTTATGTGTGTGTATATGTGTAAATAAATGAACACTGAAATTAAAGTATTTCTTTTATATATATATATATATATATATATATATATATATATATATATATATATATATATATATATATATATTAGAGATGCGCGGTTTGCGGGCACAACAGCAGAGTCCGCGGATTATCCGCGGATCGGGCGGATGAAATTTAAAAAAATTAGATTTTATCCGCGGGTCGGGTCGGGCGGTTGAAAAAAAAAAAAATTTTTTTTAAATAGATTCAGGCGGGTGGCAGTTAAACCAATTCGGAAATATATATACATAGTTAAATGTTGTTACCCACATACGAAAAACGAGCAGGCACCTGCTGCATATGCCACAACAGAAGAAAAAAAAAAAGAGATGGATACTTTTACGGAGCGGAGAAGGGACGCCTCGCCGGGGTCCGGGACCCACCGGGAGCCGTAGCTGAGGCGATCCGCGAGAAGGGCCCGACGCACATCCAGGGTCACCACCGCGCCCACCGCACCGACACCCCGCCTCGTCCGCCTTCGCCGCGGCCGGCGTCACGCGCAGCAGGTAAGCAGCTTACCTGCCCGCCACCCCCGTGGCCGGGGGCTCGTAACAGGGGTCACTCCGCGCGCTCCGCCCGCGCAGCTTACCTGCCCGCCACCCCTGTTGCCGGGGGCGCGTAACAGGGGTCACTCCGCGCGCAGTGCGCTCACGAAAGGGGTGGGGCTCACCCTGGTTGATAT
>NC_084572.2:9170000-9172500 GCF_033978685.3 Nerophis lumbriciformis | reverse complement strand
AAAGTCATTTTGATAGTAGGCTAATATAGACACTTACATCATGTGTTGTCTTCATTATAACACTTATATAAGACTTTTAAAGTCATTTTGAGATAGTAGGCTAATATAGACACTTACATCCTGTGTTGTCTTCATTATAAGACTTTTAAAGTCATTTTGATAGTAGACTAATATAGACACTTACATCATGTGTTGTCTTCATTATAACACTTATATAAGACTTTTAAAGTAATTTTGATAGTAGGCTAATATAACTAATATAGACACTTACATCATGTGTTTTTTCATTATAAAACTTATATAAGACTTTTAAAGTCATTTTGATAGTAGGCTAATATAGACACTTACATCATGTGTTGTCTTCATTATAACACTTATATAAGACTTTTAAAGTCATTTTGAGATAGTAGGCTAATATAGACACTTACATCCTGTGTTGTCTTCATTATAAGACTTTTAAAGTCATTTTGATAGTAGACTAATATAGACACTTACATCATGTGTTGTCTTCATTATAACACTTATATAAGACTTTTAAAGTCATTTTGATAGTAGGCTAATATAACTAATATAGACACTTACATCATAAGTTGTCTTCATTATAACACTTATATAAGACTTTTAAAGTCATTTTGATAGTAGGCTAATATAGACACTTACATCATGTGTTGTCATCATTATAACACTTTTATAAGACTTTTAAAGTCATTTTGATAGTAGGCTAATATAGACACTTACATCATGTGTTATCATCATTATAACACTTATATAAGACTTTTAAAGTCATTTTGATAGTAGGCTAATATAGCTAATATAGACACTTACATCATGTGTTGTCACTTTTATAAGACTTTTAAAGTTTTTTTGATAGTAGGCTAATACAACAAATATAGACACTTACATCATGTGTTATCTTCATTATAACACTTATATAAGACTTTTAAAGTAATTTTGATAGTAGGCTAATATAACTAATATAGACATTTACATCATGTGTTTTTTCATTATAAAACTTATATACCGGTAAGACTTTTAAAGTCATTTTGATAGTAGGCTAATATAGACACTTACATCATGTGTTGTCTTCATTATAACACTTATATAAGACTTTTAAAGTCATTTTGATAGTAGGCTAATATAGACACTTACATCATGTGTTGCCTTCATTATAACACTTATATACGGGTTTTCATTTTTTGCGGCTCCAGACAGATTAGTTTTTTGTATTTTTGGTCCAATATGTCTCTTCCAACGTTTTGGGTTGCCGACCCCTGACCTAGTCCATCCACACTCCGGTGCTGGTTCCATACCTCCGGAGTGTTTACAGTATTTTGTGTGCAAAGTCGTGCAACAGTTCCACAACAAATAACGGACGTATTGTTCCGCCAGGCCTCTGGAGCAGAGGACCAAAGGGAGCAGGACTAGAACGCTGGCATTGGAGCCAACGGTCAACGAGACCTCCTGAGGTCCAAACCCCGCCCGGAACCCCCCTCGTCCGCAAGATTCAGTGTCGTAAATAATCCTCCGACTCTTCCACGTCTCTTTTCTTTTCCCAATCTGTCCACAGGGAGGAGTGACGTAGAAAATAGGAATAATGTCGGCGCTCTTGTTAGCGTCATCGCTGAAGTAAAGCTGCACTGAATATGAGTTATTAAAGTCATCCTTGCCAGTGAATAATGGAGCATATGATGAGAGAATAGATGAGAGGCTTTTTTACCCGACACTGAATTTTATATTTATATATATATATATATATATATATATATATTTGTTTTCCTCCAAAGACCATTGCTCTCTTTTTAACGTTTGTATTCCTTTCGGTTATTTCCCATTTTGATACATGTGTTTATTACTTTTCTTTTCAATGTTTTTAATAATATATCGTTTATATTTTCCTAACGTGCCTGATAGGATTTCCTGCGCTGGTTTGAAGAGTACATGTTGGAAAGGGTAAAGAAAGGCAACAACAACCTTCATATAGTCAAGTAGTATACATAGAAATAATAATAATATAAATGAATTATCGTAAAAATGAATATAAATAGTGCATTTTGAAATAAATCGGACCTTATCCTCTCATGCTAAGCCGACTAATTGAAATCTGTAAATCCGGGGTGTCCAAACATTTTCCAGCAAGGGTCGCATACATAAAATTAAAAAATTTAATATTTTTTTTTATAATAAAACCTCTAAAGGCTTAGTGGCCACATGTGTGGACAGCACCTTTTTAGCTCTTATTTCCAAAATTGTGTACACTACTGAATTGGGGTCTTATGGCCACTTATGTGGACACTTATACTGCCATCTGGTGGTGTCAGGAGAGTATAACATACAATTGAATTTGGGGGGAAAAAAGTGTAATGTCACTAAACATGAAGTACACATTTGTGTACTTATGGACTAAGTACATCATATTAAAAGATGATTCTTAGTTGTTATTCTAATTAGGGTCCAATAAGCCCAAATAGCAAAGAGAAATAAAAAAAAAAAGCATGTAAAC
>NC_084572.2:9152500-9165000 GCF_033978685.3 Nerophis lumbriciformis | reverse complement strand
AAAACCGTTTATCAACAACACCCAGAAACGCCGTCGGCTTCGCTGGACCTGAGCTCTTCTAAGATGGACTGATACAAAGTGGAGAAGTGGTCTGACGGGTCCACATTTCAAATTGTTTTTGGAAACTGGACGTCATGTCCTCCGGACCAAAGAGGAAAAGAACCATCCGGATTGTTCTGGGCGCAAAGTGTAAAAGCCAGCATGTGTGATGGTATGGGGGTGTATTAGTGCCCAAGACATGGGTAACTTACACATCTGTGAAGGCACCATTAATGCTGAAAGGTACATACAGGTTTTGGAGCAACATATGTTGCCATCCAAGCAACGTTACCATGGACGCCCCTGCTTATTTCAGCAAGACAATGCCAAGCCACGTGTTACATCAACGTGGCTTCATAGTAAAAGAGTGCGGGTACTAGACTGGCCTGCCTGTAGTCCAGACCTGTCTCCCATTGAAAATGTGTGGCGCATTATGAAGCCTAAAATAGCACAACTGAGACCCCCGGACTGTTGAACAACTTAAGCTGTACATCAAGCAAGAATGAGAAAGAATTCCACCTGAGAAGCTTAAAAAATGTGTCTCCTCAGTTCCCAATCATTTATTGAGTGTTGTTAAAAGGAAAGGCCATGTAACACAGTGGTGAACATGCCCTTTCCCAACTACTTTGGCACGTGTTGCAGCCATGAAATTCTAAGTTAATTATTACCGGTATTTGCAAAAAAAAAAAAAAGTTTATGAGTTTGAACATCAAATATCTTGTCTTTGTAGCATATTCAATTAAATATGGGTTGAAATGGATTTGCAAATCATTGTATTCTGTTTATATTTACATCTAACACAATTTCCCAACTCATATGGAAACGGGGTTGGTATATACTGTAGCGCTTTTCTCTAGTGACTCAAAGCGCTTTTACATAGTGAAACCCAATATCTAATTTACATTTAAACCAGTGTGGGTGGCACTGGGAGCAGGTGGGTAAAGAGTATTGCCCAAGGACACAGCGGCAGTGACTAGGTTGGCGGGAGCGGGGATTGAACCTGGAACCCTCAAGTTGCTGACACGGCCACTCTGCCAACCGGGCTGTACCGTGGAGGGCGAGGCTATACTAGTGTTGTTGGATCTAACATAATATTAGGAGAGTCCATAGTGGATCTAACATAATAGTGTGAGAGTCCAGTCCATAGTGGATCTAACATAATAGTGTGAGAGTCCAGTCCATAGTGGATCTAACATAATAGTGAGAGTCCAGTCCATAGTGGATCTAACATAATAGTGAGAGTCCAGTCCATAGTGGATCTAACATAATAGTGAGAGTCCAGTCCATAGTGGATCTAACATAATAGTGTGAGAGTCCAGTCCATAGTGGATCTAACATAATAGTGAGAGTCCAGTCCATAGTGGATCTAACATAATAGTGAGAGTTCAGTCCATAGTAAATCTAACATAATTGTGAGAGTCCAGTCCATAGTGGATCTAACATAATAGTGAGAGTCCAGTCCATAGTGGATCTAACATAATAGTGAGAGTCCAGTCCATAGTGGATCTAACATAATAGTGTGAGAGTCCAGTCCATAGTGGATCTAACATAATAGTGTGAGAGTCCAGTCCATAGTGGATCTAACATAATAGTGAGAGTCCAGTCCATAGTGGATCTAACATAATAGTGAGAGTCCAGTCCATAGTGGATCTAACATAATAGTGAGAGAGTCCAGTCCATAGTGGATCTAACATAATAGTGAGAGTCCAGTCCATTGTGGATGTAACATAATAGTGAGAGTCCAGTCCATAGTGGATCTAACACAATAGTGTGAGAGTCCAGTCCATAGTGGATCTAACATAATATTGTGAGAGTCCAGTCCATAGTGGATCTAACATAATAGTGAGAGTCCAGTCCATAGTGGATCTAACATAATAGTGAGAGTCCAGTCCATATGGATCTAACATAATAGTGTGAGAGTCCAGTCCATAGTGGATCTAACATAATAGTGTGAGAGTCACGGCCATAGTGGATCTAACATAATAGTGAGACTCCAGTCCATAGTGGATCTAACATAATAGTGAGAGTCCAGTCCATAGTGGATCTAACATAATAGTGAGAGTCCAGTCCATAGTGGATCTAACATAATAGTGAGAGTCCAGTCCATAGTGGATCTAACATAATAGTGAGACTCCAGTCCATAGTGGATCTAACATAATAGTGATTGTACCGTGGAGGGCGAGGGTATACTAGTGTTGTTTGGGAAAAGTAAACAATACATTATGTTGTCACTTTTAAGGACCGTTCACTATTCTTTATTTATTTTAAATTGCCTTTCAAATGTCTATTCTTGCTGTTGGCTTTTATCAAATACATTTCCCCCAAAAATGTGACTTATACTCCAGTGCGACTTATATGTGTTTTTTTCCTTCTTTATTATGCATTTTCGACCGGTGCGACTTATACTCCGGAGTGACTTATACTCCGAAAAATACGGTATTAGGTTGTCACTTTTAAGGACCGTGTGATATAGCAGTGTTTTTCAATCACTGTGCCGCGGCACACTAGTGTGCCGTGAGATACAGTCTGGTGTGCTGTGGGAGAGTTAGGGCTGCATGGGATTCTGGGTATTTGTTTTGTTGTGTTTATGTTGTGTTACGGTGCGGTGTTCTCCAGAAATGTGTTTGTCATTCTTGTTTGGTGTGGGTTCACAGTGTGGCGCATATTTGTAACAGTGTTAAAGTTGTTTATACGGGCACCGTCAGTGTAACCTGTATCGCTGTTGGCCAAGTATGCATGGCATTCTGTGTGTGTGCGTGCTGAAGTTGCACATATTTTGTGATCGGGCCGGCACGTTGTTGGAATGGATGAAAAGCGGACGTGACGTCAGCTCGTGGAGGACGATAAACTCAGTGCCTTTAAAGCACGATATAGTGACTGATGAACAACTTTGTTCGATAATGAAGGTTGCCTCAGCTCAAAGCCTGAGCCCCGACATTAATGAACTAGCATCCAAGAAAATATGGCAGGTATCTGGCTTGGGCACATCAGATTAGATCAGTGTGTTGCAAATTGAGCAGTTTAAAGTCCTGAATGGTTGGTTTATTATAATTTATTAGCCTGTGGAAAAAGTTAATGTTGATATTTACCTCAGAAGGCTGCAAATAGAAAAGAGGCATTACATTTTTATTTAAATTGTATTTGATATGCCATTGATATTTTTAAATTATTATTATTATTATTTGAAACTCGATTTTACATGTCACTATAAAGTTATATAAGCCTTGCTTGTTCAATATTCAATGCAAAACTTGTTTGGGTCCCTATTAAAAGGTTCATTTGTTCAACCTTAGGGTTGGTACTTTGTTCACTTTTACATTTTGGCCCACTCTGTATTTGAGTTTGACACCCCTGTATTACAACATACATCTCGAGACTTGCAACAGAGGGGAGGGAGTGGGGGCCATGGTGGAGGGCTGCAGCTCTTCAGGCGCTGCCCAGCCGTCCATCACCCGTAAGTGATTCGCGTCAAGGGGGTTGGATGGGGGTCGGGGGGGTGCCGTATATTTTTTGTGGATGCATGTGTGTGTGTAAGCCTGCCGAGTGTCTCTGTCCCGCGGCTTTGGTGTCGTGCAGCCGATAGTCAGTCCAAAGTCAACAACAACAGGTGTGTGTCCATGAGAGACAAAAGGCGCACCGGATTATAAGGCGCATTAAAGGGGTCATATTAAGATTTTTTTCTAAATGTAGAAGACTTCCTTGTGGTCTACATAACATGTAATGTTGGTTCTTTGCTCAAAATGTTGCATAGATGATGTTTTACACATCATCTTCAAATAAGAGCGTTTTGTGGGCGCTCTTATTTACGTGGCTCACCTTCGACAGCATCTTCTCCCCGTCATCTTTGTTGTAGCGGTGTAGCGTGCAAGGACGGGAGTGGAAGAAGTGTCAAAAGATGGCGCTAATTGTTTTAATGACATTCAGACTTTACTTCAATCAATAACGGAGCAGCCTCTCCTCATCCGTGGCTCACTAGTGCAACAACAACAACAACGCCGGAAATGTGTCCCGTGAAAAAACGTCCGACTGGAACTCGAATAACTAAAGTTCCTTGGGTGAATAATGTAAAGTCACTACACCGGTATGTTTTAGTGCTTTCATGGCGAGTTCACTGACAGATATAAGTAAGAACTTTACACTACTTTATATTAGAAATGGCAACAGCGGAGGATGAATGTCACATAACAAGAAGATAGAGAAAAAGAAGAAGCTTATCGACTACGGTGTTGGCACGGACTACAAAGGCGGACTCATGCACATTTTTAGGACTTATGCAGATCCCAAATACAGATCAGCAGGTACTAGAAGGTAAGAAAAGTTGGTTTTGCATAATACTGCGTAGGGCTGCAACAACTAATCGATTAAAATCGATTATAAGAATAGTTGGGGATTAATTTAGTCATGGATATATGCTATGCGCATGCGTAGACGCAATTTTTTTAAAATATTATTTTTTAAATTTTTATTTTTTATAAACCTTTATTTATAAACTGCAACATGTACTAACAGCTGAGAAACAATAATCAAAATAAGTATGGTGCCAGTATGCTGGTTTTTTTTCAATAAAATACTGGAAAGGATAGAAATGTAGTTTGTCTCTTTTATCCGATTATTACTCGATTAATCGAAGTAATAATCGACAGATTAATCGATTATCAAATTAATCGTTAGTTGCAGCCCTAATATTGCGAAACAAAACGCCAGATAATATGTCTTACCTTATACACACACCATAATAATACTCCTATGTTGAAGCACAGTACAATCCATCAAGCGGTGTGGCTTCATAGCTTACCAAAGTCCTACTAAAACATTCTGATAGATTTTTGAGCGCCGTGTGTAGTGTTCTATATTTTCAATGGAACATAGAAAATGTTGGTGTTGTTAACTTGAGTCATATTTGCAGTCTACACGTATCTCTTATGTGTGATTGCCATCTACTGGTCACACTTATCATTACACCATGTACCAAATAAAATAGCTTTGAGGTCGGTAAGCATAACCAAAATTATTCCGTACAGTAGGCGCACCGGGTTGTAAGGCGCACTGTCGAGTTTTGAGAAAATAAAAGGATTTTAAGTGCACCTTATAGTCCGTAAAATATCGTAACCTACTTACAGTTTACAACCTTGTCAAATGATATGAAACTATGTATTAATCACTAAGATCATTAGATTTATTTAACACATAAACCTTAGGCTTAGGTCAGGCTGATTAGAAAAACAAGTATACTAATCAAATATATCGCATAAAAAGGACTCATAAATAACTGACATAAAATACATTTACGTACAATTATACTGCGCTAAAGTAAATCAACTAAATGAGTAATGAATGTGTTTCTTCACTAAAATGTCAACAAAATAAAGTGCAATTGAAAATTCAGCTTCAACGCTTTAGTCTAATTTTTTGCGTTTTAATTTTTGCGTGAGAAAACAATACGCAAGTCTACAGCGAGGTGGCATGTAGGTGCTGGTGCCAGCAACTCATAGAGAGGTTTGTATGGAGAAATAGATACATATTATGTCCCGAGGAGGGGCAAGAGAAGCACCGCCATGTGAGGAGGCAAGGAAAACCTCGGGCAGAACCTTCAACTCAGGTTCTGTCCCAACAAGTTGGGTTGAGATAGAAGACGAGAGACAGAGAGAGATAGGACTTTTAAGAGACTACAGTCAATCAATCAATCAATCAAAGTTTCCTTATATAGCCCGAAATCACGAGTGTCTCAAAGGGCTGCACAAGCCACAACGACATCCTCGGCTCAGATCCCACATCAGGGCAAGGAAAAACTCAACCCAATGGGATGACAATGAGAAACCTTGGAGGGGGCCGCAGATTCACAGTTTCCCAAAACCATTTGAAATGTGGACTCGTCAGACCACAGAACACTTTTACACTTTGCATCAGTCCATCTTAGATGAGCTCGGGCCCAGCGATGCATTCCTGGGTGTTGTTGATAAATGGCTTTGGCTTTGCATAGTAGAGTTTTACCTTGCACTTACAGATGTAGCGACCAACTGTAGTTACTGACAGTGGTTTTCTGAAGTGTTCCTGAGACCATGTGGTGATATTGATTGATTGAAACTTTTATTAGTAGATTGCACAGTGAAGTACATATTCCGTACAATTGACCACTAAATGGTAACACCCCAATACGTTTTTCAATGATTGATTCATGATACAGATATATACTATCAGATATATACTATCATCATAATACAGTCATCACACAAGATAATCATCAGGGTGTATACATTGAATTATTTACATTATTTACAATTCGGGGGGGGGGGGGGGGGGGGGGGGAGTTAGGTTTGGTTGTTATCATCAGTCATCAACAATTGAGAACAGAGAAATGGACATTGAAACAGTGTAGGTCTGACTTGGTAGGATATGTACAGCAAGTAGTGGACATAGAGAGAGAGAGAGAGATCAGAAGGCATAAGAAAAGTATCTACATTTGATTATTTACATTTGATTATTAACAATCCGGGGAGGGTGTTAGTTTAGGGTTGAAGTTGCTTGGAGGTGTACTTTTATTGCGGTTTTGCAGGAGGATAGAGATGCCCTTTCTTTTACACCTGTTGGGAGTGCATTCCATATTGATGTGGCATAGAAAGAAAATTAGTTAAGAACTTTGTTGGATCGGAATCTGGGTTTAACGTGGTTAGTGGAGATAGTGGTGATATCCTTTACACACTGATGCCGCTTTTTGATGCAGTACCGCCTGAGGGATCCAAGGTCACGGGCATTTAATGTTGGTATTCGGCCTTTCTCCAGATTCTCTGAACCTTTTGATGATATTACGGAGCGTAGATGGTGAAATCCCTAAATTCCTTGCAATAGCTGGTTGAGAAATGTTGTTCTCAAATAATTTGTTCAGGCATTTGTTGACAAAGTGGTGACCCTCGCCCCGTCCTTGTTTGTGAATGACTGAGCATTTCATGGAAGTTGCTTTTATACCCAATCATGGCACCCACCTGTTCCCAATTAGCCTGTTCACCTATGGCAGGGGTCGGCAACCTTTACCAGTCAAAGAGCCATTTTGACCAGTTTCACAAATTATAGAAAACAATGGGAGCCGCAAAAATTTGTTGAAATTTTTAATGAAATAACACTGCATACAATTTTTTTTTTTTTTGCTTTGTGCTGGGTCTCAGACACGCTGCCCACACCTTTATGCGGAATTTGAAAGCTGGTGCGGCACGCGGGTTTTAAATGAATGGCACTTGTCAGCGTCATGCGTGCCGTGCTGGTACAGCATATAACACCCACTACAGCCAGCGTACCTGATCAGCCACACGTTGTATGGGGCTTCCGCTTGCACACGTAGGTGACAGCAATGCATACTTGGTCAACAACCACACAGGTCACACTGACGGTGGCGGTATAAAAAAAACAAACTTTAACACTCTTACTAATAATGCGCCACACTGTGAACCCACACCAAACAAGAATGACAAACAAATTTCGGGAGAACATCTGCACCGTAACACAACATAAACACAA
Organism: Nerophis lumbriciformis; assembly: GCF_033978685.3. Taxonomy (NCBI): domain Eukaryota; kingdom Metazoa; phylum Chordata; class Actinopteri; order Syngnathiformes; family Syngnathidae; genus Nerophis; species Nerophis lumbriciformis. The sequence goes on along the minus strand of NC_084572.2, from coordinate 9,157,452 downwards.
CAGGACAAATACCCAGAATCCCATGCAGCCCTAACTCTTCCGGGATACAATATGCACACCCCCCCCCACCAAACCCCGCCCACCTCAACCGACGCACAGAGGGGGCGGGGGGGTTGATGTGTGAGGGAGCAGGGTTGGGGTGGGGGCGGGGTTTGGTGGTAGCAGGGGTGTATAATGTAGCCCGGAAGAGTCAGGGCTGCATGGGATTCTGGGTGTTTGTTCTGTTGTGTTTATGTTGTGTTAAGGTGCAGATGTTCTCCCGAAATGTGTTTGTCATTCTTGTTTGGTTTTGGTTCAAAGTGTGACGCATTATTAGTAAGAGTGTTAAAGATGTTTTATATGACCACGGTCAGTGTAACCTGTGTGGCTGTTGACCAAGTATGCCTTGCTGTCACGTACGCATGCAAGCAGAAGATGTATAATGTATAACAAGTGTTGGGCTGGCACGCTGTTAATACAGATTGTAGAGCGCGCCAAATGTTATACCATCATGGCACGCCTTTATTATAGCCATAAGGGTGAAAATCCGTGAATCTGCGAGAGGCACTGTTATCCGGAAGTCTCACGAGAAAATTGGGGGGTTCAGCAAGTAAGCTGCTGAGCCGCATCAGAGTGATCAAAGAGCCGCATGCGGCTCCGGAGCCGCGGGTTGCCGACCCCTGACCTATGGGATGTTCCAAATAAGTGTTTGATGAGCATTCCTCAACATCCTCAGTCTTTTTTGCCACTTGTGCCAGCTTTTTTTAAACATGTTGCAGGCATCAAATTCCAAATGAGCTAATATTAGCAAAAAAATAACAAAGTTTTCCAGTGTGAACGTTAAATATCTTGTCTTTGCAGTCTATTCAATTGAATATAAGTTGAAAATGATTTGTTGTATTCTCTTTTTATTTATCATTTACACAACTTCACTGGTTTTGGGGTTTGTAGATGAATGTATGGGGAAGACTGATGGGATAACTGACAGAGGCCTTCTGAGGCCGCAGACGCGGGAACAGACGAGTGTGTTGTGTTTTCCGACGCGGCCATGTGAAGGAAATGGCGTTAGCTGCTCAGCGGCGACGGGGCGTAAGAAGGTCGTTTGAAGTGTCCGCCGCCAACGAGCCAGTGACCATATGTGGCGAAGTGAAGGAGCTGGGAAATGATGCTGTCCAGCACCAAATGCTGTGTGTGTGAGGGGGAAGGGCTTATGCCAGTGTATGTTTATGGTGGTGTGAGGCGCATGAAGAATGTCTGCCAGACATTCATCACTATGTATGCGTCCTTCTACAATAATGTCCCTCCTTCTATCTATTTTTAGCTGTTTTAGCCCCGCTCCTCCAGATGTGTGTGTGTGTGTGTGTGTGTGTGTGTGTGTGTGTGTGTGTGTGTGTTTGTGTGTTTGTGTGTTGTGTGTGTGTGTGTGTGTGTGTGTGTGTGTGTGTGTGTGTGTGTGTGTGTGTGTGTGTGTGTGTGTGTGTGTGTGTGTGTAAATTAGTTGCTCTGGCCATTTAGGGGAAAGACATTGCACCAATTACACTGCAAAAAGTCAGTGTTCAAAAACAATAAAAAAAAATGAGGGGTATTTTATTTGAACTAAGCAAAATGATCTGCCAATAAAACAAGAAAATTTGGCTTGTCAAGACTTTCCCAAACAAGTCAAATTAGCTAACCTCAATGAATTCAAAAATACCTTAAAATAAGTGTATTCTCACTAATAACAAGTGTACTACTGTCAGAATAATTGTATCTAAGTTATCACAAAACTTTGTGTTTCAATGAGTTCCCGGCGAGCAGACAAAAGCTGTCTTTGATCTTATCAATCAAAAGGCTTGTAAAATTCCACGGTGTAGGATGGGAAGCGACATGAAGGTGTGGGTTTCTTTGAGCTATTGTAATCCACAGGAAGATTTTGTCTTGACCCGAGATCTACAAAGCGGAGAGGAAGCAGGACCTGACCCCCCCCCCTTCCAGGCACCTTTTCTTTGAACTGTTTTGTAACCAAAGGCGACGGCTGTTTACGACCCCCTTCCTTTAGAAACAGCTGTTGCCATGTAATCAGGGAAGGTCCAAATAAAAGAGGAGGCGTACAATCTTTCGTCAGAGCGTGGTGGGAGTCTGTGCAAGGGTACCGGTCTACACGTTTCTCCTCATTGAGCCAAATTTAATTCTGTCTCTGTTTAATTCCTTGCTTCTTTGTCTGTTTAGTAGATGTCATCAGTGTTTGAACCTGACAACTACTATATGAGTACGTATTTTCTATTGTTTCATTGAAAATAAAACAGCAAAGTTCATTCGGCTGTCATCTTAAACTTAGACTTAGACAAACTTTAATGATCCACAAGGGAAATTGTTCCACACAGTAGCTCAGTTACAATGATGGAAAGTGTAAGGATGGAATGGACAATGCAGGTATAATAGACTAAATATAGCGATATAAAATATAACATATATACGTAATATATACATAATATATGTACAGTATACTGATATATTATGTCTATATCATATATACAATATATAACAATTACCATGTACAATATTACAGTATATGTGACAGCAGCAGCATAAAATAGAGAGTAAATCCAGCAGAAAATAAAAAATAGACATTAAAAACAAAGACATTAAACATGTTATACAGGACATGTTTTAATTATGAGACACAATTGTGTCAAAGTCATGATTTTTTTTTTTACATGCTTGAAATAAGAAATGATTACTTTAAAAAGGTAGTTTTATACTTGTGAGTGTTGATGACACGGCTTTGCAACACTTGATATTCTAGTTTCAAGCATGTTTTACTCAATATAGGTCATCAAATCTCAGCAACAAGCTGTAATATCTTACTGAGATCATTTAGGACCAAAACACTTAAAACAAGTAAAACACTCTAACATAAAATCTGCTTAGTGAGAAGAATTATCTTATCAGACAGAAAATAAGTAAATATCACCCTTATTTGAGATATTTCATCTTACTTAGATTTCACTTTTTGCATTGTGTGGACTTATTAGCTGGTCACAGTAAATAAACTTCCTGTGTTCGTGCTGGCCAGAGCAAACATCAGCAGTGTATGTGAGAGTGAAAAGGCTTTTTATGTCACATTATCTGGAACTCAAGGCACGCGGTTATGTTTCCCCGCCGCCTTTTGTGGCGCGGCGGCCACAGGACGGGATGTAGTAACATTAGCAGCCACCCCGCAAACCGCATTTCGCAATTAGCACACGCCTAAAAAGCCTGGATGAATTTGCCAAAACTCTCCCAGCCACAAGTGTTGGACACTGTTTGAAGAGCAAATGATGACATATGTGAGTGTTACACAAGTGCTGTGTCAGCAATACTTACTCTACGCATACCATGGAGCAAAACATCATTCTTTTGTAAGAAGTACTTCTTGAAGAGGAGAAGAATGTGGGGCAGTCGACGCTTTATTTGACCATTTTGTTGATTTTATTCATTCAAAGACAAGTGATAAAGCAAAATAAGTAGAAATGTCAGAAGCATCAAATAATTATGGAACAGTATTTTGTCCTGTGCCTGGTAGGTAGAGATGGGAAAATGATCGCTTCGCCGAGGAATCTTGATTACATCTTGGGAGATGCATGAATCAATATATATACATATATTCTGTATATGTATACATATATACATACATACTGTATATATGTATACAGTTGTTGCGTTTGGACCAGATGTTCCTCCAAGGGAATTTAAGTTACTGGTCAATCCCAAGTTCTTTTGATGACACATAAGCTGAGTTTAAATTATCACCAGAACAGAATAGGTATTTTGTAATTTATTTTCAAAGCTTTGAAGAGACCAGCCTATGACAACACATTCAATTGCGCAGCCAAGTTGGTCTGAAAACCTTACGGAAGTGCTGTGTTCTTCAATATGTCCCTCGCCCCCACCCTCCAGAAGTAATACACAAGTCAATTGTTCTACTCTGAGAAGAGACAGGATAAGAAATAAAAAGAGAAAGGAGTATTGCTACTCCCTGCATTCCAAGCTCAAGGTAGTCCACAGTGTACCCACAGTCATGAGATGGAGAAAAAATAGAAAGAGCACAAAGAGAAAACACTGGTTATTTCAAACCTGACTATAGAAAGAAATAACTCTTAAATATGGATATATGTAGATATCTATCTTCGTCACAGTATATACAGTGTATATATATATATATATATATATATATATATATATATATATATAATAATAATACCTGGGATTTATATAGCGCTTTTCTAAGTACCCAAAGTCGCTTTACATGTAGAACCCATCATTCATTCACACCTGGTGGTGGTAAGCTACTTTCATAGCCACAGCTGCCCTGGGGTAGACTGACGGAAGCGTGGCTGCAATTTGCGCCAACGTCCCCTCCGACCACCACCTATCATTCATCATACCATTCACCGGTGTGAGTGGCACCGGGGGCAAAGGGTGAAGTGTCCCGCCCAAGGACACAACGGCAGCGATTTTTGAATGGTAAGAGGCGGGGAGCGAACCTGCAACCCTCAGGTTTCTGGCACGGTTGCTCTACCCACTACGCCATGCCGCCCCCAATATATATATATATATATATATATGTATATATATATATATATATATATATATACACACACACATATATATATATATATATATATACACACACATATATATATATATATATATATATACATACACACACACATATATTCTGTATATATATACATATATACATACATACTGTATATATGTAAATGAAATGAAATGAAATGAATTATATTTATATAGCGCTTTTTCTCTAGTGACTCAAAGCGCTTTACATAGTGAAACCCAATATCTAAGTTAAATTTAAACCAGTGTGGGTGGCACTGGGAGCAGGTGGGTAAAGTGTCTTGCCCAAGGACACAACGGCAGAGACTAGGATGGCGGAAGCGGGGATCGAACCTGGAACCCTCAAGTTGCTGGCACGGCCACTCTACCAACCG